>NC_036242.1:26389423-26398550 GCF_002742605.1 Olea europaea var. sylvestris | reverse complement strand
AGAGGGTCTTGTGCTTGAGCGTATCCAGGCTTGGTGATCCTCATTACTTTATCGTCCAATTCCCTTATAGGCACTTCTTCTTCTAAACAATCCACCTTGTTGACTTCTCGGCCAATATTTTGTTCCAACTCGAACACTGCCAATTTGTCTCTCAATGCTTCCAATGCTGCTTCTTCTTTCATCTTGTCCTTACATTCTTTATTGAAAGCTATTAATTTGGCTTTGAAAACCTGAACATCGGCCATTTGCCTTTATTGCTTACTCTTTTGCCAATTACTGGCTCTTCTAGGGCCACTATGTTTGGCCTCATCTGACTGAACATTTCAGTGAGTGTATCCACCGAAAATGGTTCTTCACTCTGCGCGACAATTTGAGTTTCTTCTCCATCTCGGACTACTCTGACAGGTCCATAATTTCCTTCATACATGAACCTTTCTACTAAGCTTGCTTCTGCGACAAAAAGGTCTATGATCGGCCTGCACCACTTCTGTTTCGCCTTTGTCATTCTAAAAAACCAGGCATTAATGGAGTAATAAGGGTATAGAGCGACTTCCGTGTATCCAATCCCTTCCTAATAGCACATTGTAACTAGTAGGACCATCTATTACAAAGAAGACCGTGGTCCTAGTAGTTGTCCCTATAGTTATGTCCAATGGCATAACTCCTTTAACTGAAATTGCTCCTCCATTGAAACTCATAAGGACGACTTCTGTTGAGATCATATCACATTATTTCTTTGCAAATTTCCTCATCATCCTAGATGAAATGGTGTTTATAGCTGCTCCATTATCGACAAGCACTTTTGCCACAGGTATGCCATTAACTAGAGTTTTAACGTATAATGACCTCAAGTATTTAGTTAACTTCATGGCTGGTCACTTAAAAATAACCTTTTCGGTAGCATCTATTTCCACTTCCTGCTTGTCCTCTGTCGAGTTATCCTTTTGTGATGAGTCAACGTGCAGCATGTCGCACTGAGCTTCCATTTCCTGAATTTCATTTTTACTGTTTTCCAATGTTTCTTCTTCAGTTACCCAACCTGTGGGAGGAGGCATTATTCTTGGAGTTGATCCATACTTTTCAGAGTGAGGAACTCTCTTTTTCCTTTTGGGCGTCCCGTACAGCACGTAATAATCGAAAGAACGTCCAGACGGTTCTCCCAACAAGTCCACTTCACGAACCCCCTCTCGATGTAGTTGTTTCAAAAGAGTATTGTACGATACTCCTCTTTTTCTTCTTTCTGCTTCCAAATTGATTTCCTCTTCGATATCCGTCATACCATCATCTCCTTCATCATCGTAGGCCCCTCTAGAAGTTTGGCCTTCTTCATATTCCAGCACGCATGCTTTTTCTTCGTTATCCTCACTCTCTTCTTCTTCTTTCTCTTTATTCTTGAACTTATTCGCTAGCAAATAGTTATTAGCCATGACAGGAGGTAACATACCAAACTGAATAGTAAGGGACTGATCTGGATCTTCTCAATCTCTTTTGTCTCGCTCAAACTTCGACCTCACAGAAGAACTTTTTGGCAATTCTTTCATCGATCACCTGTACCAGTCTCCTCATTGTCTTCGAGAATATTTTGATTGGCCACCTTGAGTAGCTTAGGCGCCTTAGGACGTGGCATTCCCTGTTGTCACCTCATCATTCATCCATAGTTCCGTTGAAAACGCCTTTGTTGGGTTCTAGTCATCTCGTTGAAGGGTATCGCCCTTCCTGCATTATACTGGAACGAATGCCATACATTTGGTTGGCGAGGCTGCGACCTGAATGTTCTCCCATTATTCACTACCCTGAACTGCCTCTCAAAAGGCAGTCCCCTATAGAACGATGTATCTCATCCTCTACTAGGCTGAGTGTTTGGGAAAAAACTAGGGCGATGGTGATGCTACCATATCCCTGGTTTCTTTGTGTTCCCACTCACTTCTCTTTTACATCTTGCACATAGGACGTCTTCATCATTTTCATGCTCTTTCCCTTTGATACGTTCAAAGACACTGGGATGTGGTCTAGGGTCCTCTTCCCCGTCATCTATAACTAACTTGAATTTTGGCAACTTGTTTTTGAAACCAGTCGCCATCATGTTCACCCTAAGTGGCTGTGGAAAAGGATTTTTATCCACTGCCATCTTCTTCTTATCTTCGAACGTAATTTGTCCAGATTCAATGGCATCCCGTAACATATGGCGAAAAACCAAACAGTTATTAGTCAAATGTAACCATGCATTATGCCACTTATAATATTTTTTACCCTTAACTTGTTCAGGGCTTGGCAATTTATGTTTATCGCTCAACTTTATTTGTTTATCCTTATATAATTTATCAAATATAAGGTCAGCTTTGGTTACATTGAACAAGAACGTTCTAGCCTTTTTGTTTTCATCTTTTATAGATTCATCCTTACCAAACGATCTCGGCTTAGTCATCATAGGACAAATATACGTGTCTCCTTTCATTAATTCGGCCAAACACATTTCGGTTTGATCGTAATACTCGTCATTAATGGTAAGAATATCAAAATTTGGGTCTCTATAATAAATCCTTTTGCTAGAATTTTTCATTTGCTCTTCTTCTCTTATTAATCGTTCATACCTAATCACGTTCGCGCTCAATTGGAAAAGATCGGGAAATTCCTTGTCTTGGAACTTCTTTTTCAAATCAAAGTTTAGACAACCTTGAGCGATTTTGACAAACTCCTTTTCGGGCAAAGGTACAAAATATTTACTTCTTGTTGTCTTGAACCTTTGAATGAAACCTTATACCCATTCGTTTGGCATTTGACGTAGATTTACCAAATCGGTCAAAGTAACTTCAGAATTAGTCTTATAAAATTGAGCGTGGAACAATTGCTCCAATTATTGCCATGTTTGGACAGAGTTTGCTGACAAATTGATGAGCCAGGAGAAAGCTACTCCTGTTAATGAACTAGGGAACAACCTTATTTTATGGTAATCAGTTACGTCACCACTTTGCAGTGTGGGTCGCCCTATGTATTCTAGAGTAGACACCTCTCCTAAACCGGTAAATAATGAGAATTCTGGCACTTTATACCCTCTAAGCCATGGATATGTTTGGTCTACCTAATCAGGATATGGTTTCGTGTAAGTCGGCCTAATGACAGGACGTACCCCAAAAGACATCTGGTCCTGTACTATTTCCATAATCTGAATCCTTAACACGACATTGGGGTCATATGGAATTCCTACATGTTGGTTGACCGGTTGATTTGCTTGAGGCCTGATATTTGATCCTTGGTTGGCCACGAAGTTGCCATAATTTGGGCCATTGTTACCATTAGCCTGAATATTTATTCTATCATTAACACGTGGAGCATTCTATCCATTATTTAGGACATTGTCTCTTACATTTAGGTTACCGCCCAAGTTAGATGTACCATTGTCACTATTCTGATTTGACATTACACCATCCCTTAGTTTGAAGTAGAGGGAACAAAAGACGGTTCTACCCCTTGATTTGGACTTAGGACTGGGGGATTATGTCCCACAATTGTCCTAGTTTGAAAATGATTTGCAAGAGGCACAATTGGCTGACAAATTTGGCCTACCAACTTATTCATTATTTCGTTCAAAGTATTCAGTTGTTTGGCCATGTTGTCATAATGTGCATTCCTATTTTGGGTAAATCTTTCCATATTATGAATATTTCATAGATTTACCTGTTCAACGACATCCTTTGTTAGTTCTCCAAGTAATGCACGCATGGTTCGAGGACTCAACTATGTCATTGGTTCATAACGACTGTGACTGTTCTGATTCTGTCCATCTGTTTGTGGAGAGCTATGCTGCTCCTCATATCGCTCGATCACAGACTGGACTCCTCCTTGACTTGCTTCCTTATCAGATTTCTAAGGCATATTGTTTCACCTTTTGTATCTCCAACACCAAACACCAAAGTTCCACTGGGCGTGCCAAATTGTTTCGCGCGAGTAGTCGCTAACAATTAAAAAGGGATCAGACGATTGTGTAAGGAACAAACCTCTTGAGACAAAGTCTCAAAAAGGGGTGTTTTATTGGCGATGACTTTACAATTGGAACTAAACAGAATGCCTCCAAGGGGCGCAAACACACGGGTACTGAAAAGAAATGTTTAAGTTTAAACTAAGAAATTGAAATTACATATTCTCTGTTCGAGAATGTTTGATTCGGGGTCCTCTGCTCTATATCTTCTCTTTCTTTTATATTCCATTGATGATTTCTTCATGATCAACCGTTTAGAAACTGCTTGATTGCTTTATAACTACCCACTTTCTTTATGGTGGCTAACTTTTCGTGGAACTGTCGTCTCTAACTGCTGCCACTACTCTTTGTTGTTCAACTGTCTTCAACTGAACTCCTTGAAACGTGGACGTGATAAGGTTACTCAATAACTGCTTCAATAACTGTACTTTTGGATAACCATAAACATCTTATGTTTGCTAAGATCCTGGGCGATTCGAAGGGTTTGGACGAGAACAGGGTCATAGCTCTGGGCGACTGTAAGACACTTCATTCGCTCGGATCTTGGGCGTCTTGCAAGTTTGGGCGATGGTGTTACCGTATTCATGGGCTTCCACTGCATTCATTAATAACCATATCTGGGCCTTTATCCTAAATTCCCAAATTGGGCTTCATTTCTTGGGTTATTCTTCCCAAATTGGATTTCATTCTTTGGGCTATTCGATTTGGGCTGCACTTTTAGTGTGTCAACAGGTAGTTATAAAGCAATCAAATAGTTTCTAAGCGGTTGATCACGAAAAAATCATCAAGGGAATATAAAAGGAAGAGAAGACATAGAGCAGATGACCCGAATCAAACACTCTCAAACAGAGAATATGTAATTTCAATTTCTTAGTTTAGATTTAAACATTTCTTTCAGTACTCGTGTGCTTGCGCCTCTTGGAGGCATTCTGTTTACTCCTAATTGTAAATCATCGCCAATAAAATACCCCTTTTTGGGACTTTGTCTCAAAAGGTTTGTTCCTTACACAATCGTCTGTTCTCTTTTTAATTGTTAGCGACTACCCGCACGAAACAAATTGATACTATGCTTTGACCCATTAAACAGTGGGAAGGCACTAATAAATTTGTTAACGTGTGATGAGTTGATATTGGAGTTGACAAAAGACCAATTCAAAAGCGGCTGAGTGCAAACCCACTAAACAAAAAGTAGAATTGCATTTTCTTTGATATTAATTCGGTTTTGACCTTTTAATTTTCTTCTTATCTTTTAAAAAAAATTGGTATATTTTCAAATTTAAATATTTTATAGTAAATTCGATATGTTAGATTGTATAAGATTAGATAAAAAATATATATAATAAATTTTTATTATCCTATTTAATCCTGTTAAATCAATAGCGTAAAATATACTTTATGGCTTATTTGCTAATCTAGATTCTATTTTATATAGCAATATCAAAAAAATAAAAAGGCAAAACTTTGTTGATACAAAAGCATCACTAGAATATGAGAATGACACTCTGATAAATGACTCTAAAAGTAAGGTCTAAACGAATAGTGCTTGGAGTGAATTCTAGTATCTCATTTCGTGAGATAAAAGGTTAAATTGTGCTTATAGCTTTCGAGAAAATTAGTTGTGTCACTCCACATCACTTAATTTTTTATTGCCCAATTATATGCATATGTTCGATAAGATTTATGATTCTAGCTAGGAATTAGCTATGTTGAAAGGGAATTGATTAATCTAGAGTAATGCTATTTCATTTTTGTGGTACTTAGCACAACATAGAAGGATTGCTTGTGCTACATAGCATTATTCTTTATTAAATGGGCCAACATTTATTTGATGTTTATTGACTTAAGATGAAAATTACATTTGAGCCTATTTTTAAAGTTTGCATTTTATTTGTCAATTTTTAAGTTTAACCTGTCATAAATCAGGTATGTGAATCCCACCTCACCCTGGAACCCTAATTTGTTTTCACCCAAATGAACTCCATGCTCATTGTCCTTACACTAATTTAATTTCATCGCAAATGAGCTCCATACTCCATATCCCCCACATCCGTCGACAATAGCTCCCAACTTGAGAGACATAAAGTTGTTCAATTATTGCTCAGCACGACGAAGGTGGTCAAGGAAGGACTTGGCAAAGTCAACGCTAGTGGTTTGCTTTGTTAAGAGGCATTTGTGGATAGTGAGGATTTGGGAGGATGGCTTGGTGGTGGTGGAAGTGTTGAGGATTGAGCGGTGTAGAGGCTATTGATGGGGGCGAAGAAGGTGGTTAGGAGATAGGACAGCCACGATGCATTGGCGAAGGATAGCATTCTAAGTTGGTTGGACGTCGACTGCTTTTTTGCTTCTCTCGCCGTGTCTCTCCGCGAACTATTTTTTTCATTCTGGTTTTGCATCAGTGATGTTGTGGTGATGCGTCGAAGGTGGTGGTGATGGACTGTGATGGTGATCTATGTGTGGTGTGTTCGGAGGCAGTGGTGTTGTTGCAGAGGTGATGTTGGGTCGGTGCTGGGGCTGGTGTGGTTTTCTTGACTCACAATTTTTTCAAATGTCGCATTTCAATGTGTGTAGGTCACATATCAATGTCTACAGTTCAGAGATCATTTAAAATTGGTCACGGATCAATGTTCATAGGGCAAGGATCAATTAAAATTGATCACAAATCAATGTCCACATGTCACAGATCAATTAAATTTGGTCACATATCAATTTAATTTGGTCACAGATCACTTATTTATGGTCACATATCACATTTTATAGTTTACAGATCAATGTTCATAAGTCACAGATTGATATTAAGTACTGGTCATAGACCAATGTGTCACATGTAACATGTTATATATCAATGTGTATAGGTTACTGCTCACAAATTCAAGAGATTTGGCCACGTGCCATTGATTTCTTCTACCTCAATTACTCGAATTGGTCACAAATTCAATTACCAGCTTTCAACGGTGAAATTGAAGTTATTTGCTTTAGTAAGTACTCTGTTAATTATATCAGGGATTGTTTTTCAATTTGTAGTTTTCAATTTTCAAAAAAATAGATTTAAATTGCACCAGCATTGTTGAGTCGTCGCTGAAGAAAATGATCCATCGCTGGCGATGCGCAACCAATGTTCTCCAACAATCACTATGTTTTCCCTCTATCTCTACCATTTAAGCTGGAGATGTTTAGTCGTCGTTGAGCCCACTAATTCACTGTTGAAGAAGTTGCAGGTGATCTATATAGATTCTATATTTTTTTCGACGAAATTATTTGGATGTCGGTAACTGGAAGGATGGATGTCAGCAGCTGTAAGAGAGGATAGTGGCAAGCGAGAGCACGAGGTGGAGGTAGGGGTCTGGGGGTTTGGGGTGGGTAGATTAATTTAATTTTATAATATTATCATTTAAAACTACAATATTGAATTAATACCTGACTTTTGGAATTTTAAACTTACGCTCTAAAAATTGAATTGATGAATACTTACGTGATATATGATTTTTTTTTCCTTGACTTAATTGAACTTGGGCTGAGGGAAGATTAATCAAAGGCCTTTTGTTTTAAGACTAATTAACTAGAAAAATAATGAGATTTAAATATTCCAAATTAATTATCTGAAATTGGTTGTTAATTACTATTGGAAGAAAAGATAACTAAAGACATCATATGCTTGGAAAAAGAATTTTTGATTTAAAATTTGTTAAAATAAATAAATAATCTAAAAAGTAGAATTTAGCTCCAAACGTACAAGTGAGTGTGTTCACACAACTTTCTAACCCATTTTTTCGTGATTGTAGTTGGGGATGTCAAATGGATGGGCGGAACTTCGAAATAATGCAATTAGCATGATCCTCCTTTCATTTTTCAATAGAAAATAAGATGAAAATTAGAGAGCAACTAATCAAAACTGACCTAACTTTATCGTGCCTGTTGCACTTAAACAAAAAAAAATCATCAACTTCGATTCTTGAAAATTCTGCATAACTTCTGCTTCTATTATATCACAAAATTCTCATTTCCTGTGAAAAGGACTCATATGAATATAAACTAATCATGATTCCTCAAGATATCTTGATCATTTGTAAAAAAATATTTTCTTTCTGCTTCTGTCAAGAAAATGCTTATGGGGGAGAGAAAAAATAGCATAAAAATCTATAATAAATAAAATTTCATTATTACCAGAATACTTTGCTCATTAAGACGTCGATTATACATTATTCTCCACAGGGAAAGAAAAATTTCTCAAGGGACTCATTGGGGTGGTTCTCGGTGACCTAGGAAGCTCAGAAATCCTATTCCCGGAGTAGTCATAATAAATTACACCAGAAAATTCCGGCGGTTGGCACTTCTCTCCCATTAAAATGGCCTTCTGCCACAGCCCACCTTCTCCAAATCCTTCCTTGGCTTTGGTGTCGAATTCGTCCCCGGCGGATTTTCTCGGAGTGGCCGGTGCCTTGTTACTTTTGGCTGTGATGAGCTGCTTCGGCAATGGTAATGGCGATTTGGGTGCCATTTTGGGATCATCTGCTCGGTATTTTCTTGATACTTGCTTTGCATGTTTTGCACATAGGGCTACAAGAAGTGTTGCTGATACAAATAACCCTATTGCTAGTGGTATGGTGCAGAAGTTTTCACCAGCATGTATTGGAATGGGGCGAACCATTTTTACACTTTAAGAAGAAGGAGAAGTTTTAATACTATGATGAAGAAGAGAAGTGGAATTTGAATATATAATTGTGTTGTTTTATATGGGAGTTAGTTTCTTTTCTTGTAAATATTTGGTGGCAGTTGGAAGGTGGGTAGGGGCCTAATTCTGGTGTTAATAAATGATAAAAAGTGTTGTCAAAATAAATAAATAAATGACAAAAAAACATAAATTTTCTCGTTTCTTGATTAAACAAATTACATGAACAAATCAAATGCAGTTTAAATTTTGGGACGAAATTGTAGAAACAAAATTCTTCTACTAGGTAGGATACAAAATAAGAATTATAGCAATATATAAACATCTTAATTTTCTATTAATATTTAATAAAATGTATATCACACGCGATAGATTTGTATTTAGAATTTAAAAAAATTGCATAACTATTTGTATTCAACCAATTACACTACTAGCCAAGTTCATTTCTATGTTTAAAAATGAGCAAGTTGGCCTTCAAAATTTTT
>NC_036242.1:26294717-26389129 GCF_002742605.1 Olea europaea var. sylvestris | reverse complement strand
AACTATTTGTATTCAACCAATTACACTACTAGCCAAGTTCATTTCTATGTTTAAAAATGAGCAAGTTGGCCTTCAAAATTTTTATTATAATTGCATAATCGTCCAAATTTCTATTTATTCATCATGTGATCCATGTATGTCCAAATTTATGGAATTAGGTTTTACCTCTTGACTTGAAGTTTCATCCAAAAACTTAAAGTGATAAATATATATTTTTTTTATGAGAATTAGGTGACAATTTAATTTTCTTCGTTAAAAATTCGAATAATGATTGAAGATTGAGAAAAGGGTAAAATCTACAAGACTATGTCAACAAGACTTTGAGGCGGGGTGGTTGAGTCAACATAAAGCGTGAAAAGCTTGCCATAGATGCGTCTACCATATGTCATCATAAGCTTCTATCTTTGACTTTTTGTGTATATGATTTCAGATTGAGAGTTGACTAATTCTGCAATTGGAAAATCGGAGGCATTTTAAGCAGCTTATTTTTGGATTAATTATAGGATGATTCTTCAAATTATTTTGTCAACTATTTCAAGCCATTTTACATCTGGCTTGTGAGTTCCTAATCTTTTCTTTCATTTTCAGTATGATATCATTTTCTTTCTATTAAATTCAGATTTATCTCATCGCCTTGTCAATTAGGTCATTACAACCTGGAATTGATCCAATCGGCCCTTTATCTTACTTAAACAGCATAATATTATTAATTAGCTGATCTTAATGAACATTTTTCAGAGAAGTAAAAAACTACAAGATTACAATTAATAATAGTTGGTAAATTTAATCAGTTTAGAACATATTGATAACAAACTAATTACTGTAATAAAAGTGAGTATTACTTCGATTCATCTCCACATTTTAACAGTACGTAGGATTTGAATGATCGATCTTTCTTATACATATCTTAAGACTCATTGCAAGAGTTCGGCTATATCGAGTCATTGACTTTCACATTACATACATCGCACATTTTTCCTACATATTCGAAGTTCTTTATTATTTAGTTATCATGTTATTGTACGATTTCATCTCAACTTGTGAGATTGTTATAGGTTATCCTTTTTGAATCTTTTCTAGTCTTCCTCAATATACATATATTTTGGAGATATCCGTTAAAGACTCTTTTGATATCATACAAACACGGCAATAAATGATAAATAGGAAAGAACACATCTAATGCCAATGAAAATAAAAACTGTAATCCACCATAACAAAGTAAAGATTGGAATCCACTAGGAAATCAAATCATATTAATACCCAAACATCTACTTATAACAAAAAATTCAACAAACAAAAAAATTGCGAACAAGTTCTAATTCTAGGAAAAGTCAAATGATATCAAATGGTAATTAGCACAAAACATTTCAATGTTTAAAGTTTATTGTGCAAAACATCCTCATTGATAAGTGCATTTTATCCACTTATTAAAGCCACATTACTAAGCTTTTCTTTCTTTCTTTTTTTTTGTCAAAGTATTGAATTCTACTTAACTTGGATTAATTTTCTATCATTTCAGTATTGGACCCATTTTAAGCAATTGAAAAAGAAAGAATGATCAACTAGCTATTGAATGGAAGGTTTGAGACTAAATTGCATTAATTGGGAAAAGTGAAGTTTTGAAGAGAAATATTATATTAAGTGGGCTTCGACCAAATTATCAATGGAAAAAAATTAAATTGGACTTTGGACAAATGGAATGAGAAATCAAACCTATCAAAATTGGACTCCTTTTTCCACAAAACCAATTAGTGGCTCAATTGGAATGAAGAAAAAACCACTTGGACTCTTTTTTTCCTCTAGAACATTGGCAGCGGAGATTTGGAATAAAACGAGACACACATAATTATGCAAAAACATCTAGGGGGTGACAATTGAGTCGAGCGGCTCGAACTCGTATTTGGACAAGCCCGAACACGAACCGAGAGGATCTGCTTGCTAGGCGAGTTGAACACGAACTCGTATTTGGACGAGTCCGAGCACGAGCCGAGTGAGTCTGCTCGCTAGGCGAGCCGACCCACTTGGCTCGCCCACGGCTAAAACGAGCCGAGCTTGTGGACTCGTAAAAAAGGAACAAAAAATTCAAAAAAATTAAAAATAAAAGAAAATTATTTGAGCTTGTGGGCTCGGCTTGTGGCTCACAAGCTTGAGAGCTCGCCAAGCTCGTGGGTAGATGAGCCGAGCTTCTCAACTTGATTCGATCCATTGACACCCCTAAAAACATCCACACGCATAAAGAGGGCTTTAAAACACAAGGCAAGAAAATTGGACACGGCAAGGCTGAAGGGAGACAGAAAACGGCATGCACGAGGCGAACAGATACGGCAGCAGCAAGAGAAGAATTAATTCCAATTCTTTGTGTAATAATTCATCAAAAATTGTGGAAAGAATTTGGAAATTTCCACAATTTGGAAATTATTCACGTTCCGTCAAGTTTTTGGTGATGTCTTTTCACTTTTATTTGTTTAATTTTGATATTATGAGTAGCTAAACAATTTTAGTACTGGGATTACGATGAAACTTATATCATGATCCTTTAACTTTTGAATCTTATTTTTTTTTATACTAAAGTATGTTTTTAGTTTGAAAACAATCATAATGAGATTTACTTCCTCTACAATTACTTAATCAGCAATTGTATGAATCTTATTATTTATTTTACTTTCGAAAGATTGAAAATAAATTAGACATAGTTATAATTATCGTAAGATCCGATAAAGGATAAAAATATACCGCCATGATTTACGTAATCTTTAAGTATTCATAAATCATTAATACATTCTTATATGTTCGCATCCGTCATAAAAATATAGTCCGACCACGTATGAAAATATGTTTAATTCTACTAAAAAATTTAGGGATATTGATATTCAAAATTGAATCATATTGTCAAATTGAAAGGTTCGGGATTAGAAGGGATTGATATAAGGAAATCCAGAATCCTAATACGCTTTTCATCATTATATTTTTATAAAACTCGCATTTATTTATAACCTTTTATTGATTTTAATTAATTTAGGTCCTACATTCATATGTAATTTAAATGGTTACAATTTAGTTATAAAAAAATCATAAATTTTCATTATTTCAATTAAGGCTAAATTCATTCAAACTTGAACTAATACAATCTTCGTGGATACAATATTTAATCTCAAAAATTAATTTTACTACTTGTTAACAAACTGTGAAATTGCGGTGTTTTAAATCGAAAAGATTTAGCAACACTCACCTTGCCTTTTTTTTTTTTTTTTATCCTACTTATACATTTCACTGCGAAAATCATTGTTTTCATCCATTTTCTTAATAAAAAGTTGTGAAATGATGAATATACCTACATTTGAATAAAACAAAAAGAAAAGAAATAAAGAATTAATGGCAACCATGGTTCCAAATTTTTCAAAATATTACAAATGAGTACTAAATAAATAATTAAAATTCAAAACAAAACAAAACAAAAAAGACAAAAAAATTAATTCCTCTTCTCCCCCCACTCCAACCTAACCGACCCCAAAGAAATTGTAAATGGTAAGCACCCGTTTGGCCCTCATTTTTCCTAATTAAAGGAGTAGTATTTTATTATTATTATATTTTTTATTAAAATGAATGATTGAAAAAGAAGGAAAAGATTTCGATTTACTTATAATATTATTTTATCGAAAATTGTGTAATTGAAATGTGAGAGGGAAAATTGAAATTCAATTTAATGGGGGCCAAATGAGGGATAAAATACAACCCTTTTTTTTCCGTTCAGTATCTTACATTAAGTGCTTGTTTGGTGACGATTTTAAGCCAATTAAATTTTTATCTATTCAAACTGTGATTTTTGAATTCTTATCTCATAGGTAAAACACACTTTATCTCTAATGGTCAAAAAATCAATTCTCAAAATCCCTACCAAACAAGCTCTTAAAAACAAATTATCCTAACAAATGTTTATCTCCGTAGAGTTGAAACCCGAGTTCATTTGCAAGAGCTGACCATGAAGTTTTGAAAGGAATTTTGGGAGAAAACACAAAATGACCTTTAAGGATTGGACACGAAAAGCAACGAGAATCGCAAATTCAATCCTGCGATAACTACAAACAAAATGCTCAGAGAAATTCTCCTAAACTTATTCTTGAATTCCGATGACTCAGATTGTGATAGAGGGTTACTGTCACTGGAGTTATTCTTGTAGATTCATTCTAAGCATTGCACAGAAATGATGTTGAATTAGAAAATAAATAACAAGTCTAGCTTTAGGGCTTTACTGCTAATCGCATTGTAAAAGTGCCTCTTCTTCTCCATGACAGCATAACCATTGATGTCAAAATAAAGAACATAATCTCAAAATACTCCAAAATTTAAAATCCAGATGAAGAGTCAAATTCTTGAGCTGAAAACTGTTGGAAATGTTGAACTAAATGCATCTCCTCAAGAAAACGCTAAAAAAAAAAACACACACACACACACAGAGGTGCTGGAAGAGAAATGGAATCATAACTACATCACATATTCTAATCTTTTCGACGAATATCATCTCAAATCTTCACATTTTACCTCCGAAGTATTCCTTTTTTATGAATTGAGAGTAGAGATAAAGAAAAGAAGGAAAATTGTTGAACCCACCAATCCAAAGTTCAAAAAATCTGTGGCCTGTGGGTTAGAGGAAGAATTGTTAGATTGGAAAAAGATTAANATTGTTGAACCCACCAATCCAAAGTTCAAAAAATCTGTGGCCTGTGGGTTAGAGGAAGAATTGTTAGATTGGAAAAAGATTAAGGCCCTGTTTGGCACCCATTTTTATCAAAATACATTTTTCTTTCTCTTCTTTTCAACCACACATTCTTCATTAAAATAATATTACACGTAAATCAAAAACTTTTTCTTATTTTTCAACCACACATTTCCCATCAATTTACTATTCAAAAATTCATTTTCACATAAAAATTCCTATCAAACACCCTCTAACTATTTGCTTGAAAAAGAAGACTGGAAAATATACTCTAGGAAAATGTGAATCTTGCTTTAAAAAAATTATGCTGGCAGCAGCGGCGGTGATGGGAAAAGGTGCTGCAAAAAAGAGGAAAAAGATGACGTGATTTTTTTTTTAATTATATATTTGGGATTTATTTGTAATTTTTAAAAAAATTAGGATTATGATTGTAATTACTTCTTTATTTATTTATTTTTAATTTGTTTTCTTTAAATAGAAGGTATATTTTCCATTTCACAGCTTTTTATTAAGAAAATGGATAAAAATGAAAATTTTCACAATGGAATGTGATAACGAAAAAAAAATGCAAGATAAGGACATTTTGCGCAATGAACTTGTAACGTAGAGATGTTCTATGCTAATTACTCAATATAAAACTATATGATTTCAAAGAAGACTCTCAAACTTCGTTGCTATCCAATTCAAGTGACAGATTTAAGTGGAAGACTTTAACTTCCTGTTTTCATTTAGGCAGCAACTTTAATGGTGTCATATGTAAGTCCCCCTTTCTTCAAAAGAACTTGACCTCGAGTTATAATCAAGGTAACAAGGTTGATTGAGATATTATATTGAACCATATCCTATAATTTAAAAGGTATTTGAAATTTCCATGTCCTTCAGTGTATCAATAATATAGACATTGTCATCGATCATTTTAATACACAAAAAGTACTATACTTTTTCAACTTTAACATATTGTACGTGCCAATGGGAAACTTTTTCTCCCAAAAAACACTATTGATCTCTTTTTTTTGTAGGGGTGACATAGTCAATAGATCGTGGGTCATCTCGCGTCCACATAAGCTTTTGTCCCACACAATGAACGGATCGTAAATTTCACATGGCCTTCTTCAGCGTGAGTAGAGACGGCCATGCACACTTCAAAAATCAAGTCAGCCTTTGTAAGAGTAAATATTTGAGTATAGGACGTGCTTAAGATATGAACCACTAAAGTAAAAAAGGGTTCGGATCAGGGAAAAGTATAAAGAATAATGAGATATTGCAAAAGTTATATGTTGAAAGCATAAACTTGGATTACCTTTGAATGGCACAATGCTTAAGCTTTATAGTATAAGAGGATGAGTAAGAACCGTTAGATAAAGAGACAATTGGCCTCATCCTAACGGTTGAGGTACCTTGTCAAAGGCATCAATAGGTAAGTCCTAGACTTAGGCATATTTAAAGTTATGATCTTTTGCTACCCTAGGCTGACAAATAGGGGTTAGACTGGATTTGACATGTTGACTTGATAGAGTGGTTGGCTGTTAAAGTGTGTTGTCACATAAAACATAAATAGAAGATCTAGTGCGAAAGATCCTTTGTAGCGCCTCTATTTGCCTCGCATTATACCCTTATATGGGTTCGGCTCACATATGGCTTCAGTTTCTTCATGGAGGTTCTAAAATTACCACATGAGCAAGAATATGTGGAGTACGAGCCCAGGTTTGTTTACTAAGTGGTTTCCATGTGGTCATGCTTACAACCTTGCTGAAAGTGGCATAAAAATAGTCCTTAAGTCCATTTATGAAGATTCATATAATGCGTAAAATTGTGAGTCGAAGTATGTTTTTTTTTTTTTTTTTTTTTTTTTTTTTTTTTCCATTTCTCATGTTCTATTTTTTGGAGATGGTACTTTAGTATGGGCTATTTTATGCTTGTTGAACCCGTGTTTTTCTAACCTCTCAATTGCGAAGGGATAATGCATCACAATAGTCCACCAAGTCAAAGTATGGTTATTTATGGAATACCAACAAACGAGTAAATTTTTTCAAAAATTGCAAACATGTTTTAAAGCAAGGACCATGCATCAAGGCAAGCCTTTCGTTGAAGATGAAGCCTGTGTTAAGGCTAAATTAAACTTAGGCGAGGCCCTTGCATTAAGGGTGAACCTGTTGCTAAAGATGAAGCTTGTGATAAAATTGATTTGAGTTGAGACGAGGCCTTTACATTGAAGGCGAGCCTCTTATTAAAAATGAAGCCTATGTTAAAGCTAAATTAAACTTTGGCAAGGCCTTTACATTGAGATCGAACCTATGTTAAGCCAATGATAAAACTGATTTAAGCTTAAGCGAGGTCCTTATATTGAGGGCGAGCATGTTGGTTACATTGAGGATGAGCCTGTTGTTAAAGATAAAGCCTGTGATAAGGCTAATTTGAGCTATGGTGAGGCCCTTACATTGAGGGTGAGTGGATTGGTGAAGAGATAGCATTTGATAAAGCTGAATTGAACCTATGAGAGGCCCTTGTATGAGGGTGCGCCCATTGGTGAAGACAAAACCTTTGATGAGAATGAATTGAACTTGTGGAAGGCCCTTACATGAGGGTAAGCCCATTGGTGAAAAGGTAGCCTTTGATAAAGTTGAATTGAATGCCGAGATCCTTATTTAAGGGCGAGCCTGTTGATAAAGAGACAGTGGTTCATAAGGCTGAACTAAACTTGGGTAAGTTCGTTGTATAATAGAAAGTCAATTGATGAAGAGGTAGCCTTTGAAGCGCCTCACACTTACTTTTTTTTTCCGAAGCAGTTTGACTTCCTTGTACAGTAGATAGTTCATCCACGCCAAGGGCTCCTTCCATGGTGAGTAGTTTATCTATGGAAGACTTTGTCTTTGTAGGTATGAAGGTGGGCTCCCTTTGGGGTACTTTACTCCTCTCATTTTAACCAATTACTTCATGTAGGATTTGACTCTTTCATGCAATTTCCTCCATGGTCTTTGGTCCATCCATGAAAGAGATTTTCCATGTAAGTATTAGGGGGCCTCTAGTGGGGTACTTCATACCTCTTCTTTCGATGCTATTTTACTTTCTTTCTAGAGGTGACTCTTTCATATAGGGGTTTCTTCTGCGGTATTTGATTCATCCATGAAAAGGGGTTTACTTCATCTGTCTCTTGGTGGGCCCCTAGTGGGACGCTTTATACATTTTTTTTCAAGATTGTTTTACTTCTGTACGGTGGACTCTTCAATGCAATGGTTTCTTCCATGATGTATGATCCATCTATGAAGGGATTTTGCATAGCCGAAGCTGATGCACAGGCAAGATGAGGCTTTACATGATGGAAGAGCTAATGTATAGGCGAGATAAGACGTTTTATAAAGGAGGTGCTGATGCATAGGTAAGATGAGGCTTACATGGTAGAGACACTAATGAATAGGAAATATGAGGCCTTGTATGGCAGAGATGCTAATGCATAGGTAAGATGAGGTCTTACATGGTGAAGGCATTGATGCATAGATGAGATGAGCTTTTACACTTGGAAAAATAATAGTTGTAGCATTGGAATCTTGTGCTCTATGGATGAAGCCTCTGAAAGCAAGTGAAATATTTGTGCAGATCTAAAGTCCTAAGTTTCAAGGATAATGTCTCTTAATTTATTAAATGTGAAGCCTTGTTCAGAGGTCCTAATTTTTTAGTGGCCACCTTTTCTTCAAAGCTTATTTCCCTTCATAGTCTCTTCTTCAGAGGCTTTCCCTTTCTTGAGGGTTGTCCTGATCATGGCCTCCTCTATAGGCCTCCCATTTTTCAAGGGTTTTCGTCGTTATGGCCTCTTCTTCAGAGGTCGTCGTGCTCATGGCCTTTTCTTCGGAGGCTTCCCTTTCTCAAGGTTATTCCATTCACGATATCTTCTTCAGATGTATCCCTTTATTTATGGGGTTCTTCTATTTATAGCTCCTTGTTCAAGAAGCCCCTTTTCATAGTTTTTTTCATTTATGGCCTCTTCTTCATATGCCTTCTTTTTACAGGGGTTCTTCTATTCATGGTCTCTTATTTAGAGGCCTCTCACTTCAAACGTTTTCCCATTTTACTACTTTTTTTTAGAGTTTTCTTCTTTACAGGTTTGTTTTTATCCATGGCCTATTTTTAGTAAGCTTCATTTTTTAGGGGTTCTTATGTTGATGGCCTCTTCTTCAAAGGCCATCTCTTTCAGAGGTTGTGCATATTCTCTTGTATTTGAAGGAGAAGTTGTTACATAAGGGCATTTTACTAGGTAATGCTCTTAATGTTGGTGATCATTTTCACCACTTGTCATGTGGGGTGTGCATTGACGCTTCCACCTCGACAATGTACTTGATAAGGTCGATGATGGGTGACTTTCGTTCGGAGGACATCTTTTTTAAGGACCTCTCTTGACCTCCTTGGGTTTCTGTCTTCATCACTAGCACTCATTGTGGTTGGACGTTTATTCAAAAGGAGGGTCTCTTGAGTGGATTTTTACGCTAAAATACTCATTTCTGAAGGAGTTCAATCACCCATGATGTTGATTTAAACTTCAAATCTTATATCGTTAGGACTTCTATTAGTTATTAATTTAAGAACAAATCATTTTTTAAGGGGGGGAGCTAAGACACTTTTCTAGTAGCTTTTTCTACTGGGTTACTCGTGATTATAGTGTGATTTACTATAGACGGAGTCAATCTATTAACCTTATTTTTCATAAGGACTAGCCAATAGATCTCAAGTCCTCTCACGTCCACGTAAGGTGTTTATCTGGCACATTTGGACAAACCGTAAGTTGCACTTCAGCCTTTGTAAGAGCAAATATTTGAGTGTGGGATGTGTTAAGACGTGTGTTACTTAAGTAAAAAGGGTTCAGATCTAGGGAGAGTATAAAGTATAACGAGAGATTGCAAAAGTTGTATTGTAGAGAGGATCAACTTGAATTACCTTTGAGTAGCACAATATGTGAGCTTTCATAGTATAAGAGAACAAGAAAGAACTGTTGGATGAAAAGACACGTGGTCTCATCCTTACGGTTGAGACACCTTGTGATAGGCATCAATTGGTCAGTCTTAGGCTTAGGCGCATTTAATGTTATGACTTTTTGCAGCCCTAGGTCTTACACATCAGGATTAGACTTGACATCCTTTATAGTGTTTCTACCTACCTCACCTCATCCATTAGAGCTCGACCCTCATAGGGGTTTGGTCCCAGCACAAGGGTTCGACCCTGTATATGAGTTCGTCCAAAATTGCCACATGGGTAGCAGGATGACTTAGAGTGTGGTCTAATGTTTGCTTGGTGTATGGTTATCATGTGTCCATGCTTGGAATTTCATTGGAAGAGGATTAACAAAATCGTAACCATATGTTCAACTATCTTGTTTATAGATGCTGCTTCATTTCAGCTTGAATTGCGTGAACTTGTCCAGCCATGTGTTTAGTTGCAATGCTCAGACCAATAGCTTTAGGTAATTTGACTATGTCTAATGCGCGTTTAAGTGCTTTCATGTAGACTATTGAGAAAAGTGAACTTCCCGTTGCACTATGGACATCATTGTTGTATGCGAATTTTGCTTGAGTAAGTGCATAATCCCATTGTTTAGGTCTGTCTCCAAAAATACTATGACTTAAGTTTCTTAAAGTTCAATTTATGGATTTAGTTTGCCCATCTATTTATGGATGTACAGTGTTGTTGTAGTTCAAGGAAGTGTCAAATATTTTTCAAATAGTAGCCTGAAAATGACTAAAACTTGTCACGATCTAAAGCAATTTATGTTGGAACCCTATGCAATTGAATGGCCTCTAGAAAGAACAAGTGAGCCATTTTTGAAAATCTATCAACAACAAAAATCGAATCACTCCCATATTTTGTTTGATATAGTATTAAGACTTGAAGTATCATCTTAAAATATTAAGCTACGACCTCTCCATGCAAATTTCTAATAAGCTTTTCCCTTGAGGACATTATAGGATTACATAAGTGATTGTCAACGAACATGTCAACCTATAGTAAAAGAGGCATTGCACTGCCATTGTGCATTGTGCTACCTCCTTGCGTGGTTCTTTTTTTTTTTCCTCAAGGAATTAATACGATGCTATTTACATTAATTTGAGAAAAAAGATATCTATTCAAATCCAGATGATGTTGTTTTGTGCAATCCAAAAACGACATTTTGCCATGAAGTTCTATTCTTTTTGGCTTCATTTTTTATTAACCATACAGCTACTCTCCAGAAACTTCTATTGTCTATTGCAATCTGCCAATTTTCCTTTGATTATCTTCTAATAGTCTATAGCAACCTTAAAATTGCGATATAATCTTTTTATCCTCCAATTTTTCTTTGTGATTTATACACAGATGGATGATTTTCCTTCCTTGTGCACAAATTTGTAATCCTTTTTTTTTTGTGGCTTTCTTTTTTCCTTTGTATGCATATCGTAGTCTATGCATGCTTTAGTTTAGATTTTAGGGAGGGTTTGTATATTTTTCTGATTATTTTGGTGCAGTTGATGTTTCGTTTGATTTTTTGAGTTTTCTTTTCTCTTTTTCGACTCTTAGATTATAGCTAGTTGTTTTAAGGCTCTCTTTTTTTGTGTTCATTTTTAGTTTAGTCGCAAAGTTCATACAACTTCTATTTCTTCTTTTTTCTTAATGGCAAGAAGTCTTTGTAGATATATGTTCTTTGTATCTTTGATTTGTTTATTCTTAGGTCTCATGAGTTCATGGTTTATGTTCAAGTAATTTTAACATTATTTGACTTCTTTCGCTATTATGTGGTCTCATTAACCTATGCGACTATATATGGATCTGGGGAGAGTAGTGTTTTGAAAAGGAAATTTGAGAGTGGAGAAAAGGAAAAAAATAAAATTTATAAACATCGTATTTAGAGACGGAGACAGTGGGGAGTGCTAATGGCAACATCGACAGTTGGGAGTGTAGTTGGGGGCCTCAAGATGAGAGAGGGGAGAAGATACCATCAAAGTTTAAGGGTTTGAGTGTTTTTTTTTTTTTTTTGGTAGGGGGAGGAAAGAGAAGGTAAATATTATTTTGTTTTGATAAAAAAGCATGCTACATGTACATAATCATTTACAGATTGATGATATGACATTAAATTAAAAATTAACTGATTTCACTTTCTCCATTTTTATTTTTTTTCTCTTCTATACTTTTCAATGTTATTGTTCAAAATATCCCTGCCTTTCATTTTTTAACATTTTCACTCTTATTTTACCTTTCATTGCGCAAAAGGTATATTTCATCCATTTTTTCAATAAAAGATGATTTTACCCTCCTATTCAAATTTAACAAAAAGAAATGAAATGAAAGGTTAAACAATTAATTGCAACAATAGTCCCAAATTTTCAAAAAATTACAAAATTAACATATCATCACCCAAATTGCCCACCCACACACTACTATCAACACCATTCAAATCATTATTGTCACCTCAAATTCACGATGCACCACATTCACCTTTGTTTCAAATTCATAACAACCGCCACCTCGTCCGCCTCAAACCATTACCACCACCCTCACTTCAAATCCACAATCAGGACCCATCTTTATCCCTTTCACAATCCACAACTACTCATCTTCCACAATCAACCACCACTATCCCATCTTTAGAGCCATCCATCTTCGTCTCTTTCACAGCTCACCACCACCCATCTTCCATAGTCAACTACAACAAATACTACCAACTTCTCCTTCATTGGACAATTATTTTTGACACCAAAGTTAATCTTGAGTTCCGACGACGGAGCTTCACTTATGACAAGGCTGCTGTATCAATTCATGAGGCGGTTGGACTTTAAAATTTGATTTTTATTTTTAGTCCACCATGAGCCAAATGCCCCCATATGCTTCAACGACTTTGGTGACAAATTTCCTATAGGGCGCGGGAGAGTTCCACCGGAGAAGGACCTTCGGAGGCGGTGGTAGCAACAAATAGCAAGTGGCAAATGAAGGTAGAAGGCATATTGTAGATTTGAAAACTTGGGGAAAATTGATTAAATGATAAGGGCTCGGGAGTAGAGGATAGTCGGGTATTTGGTTTCCGGAGACAATGGTTGGAATAGGTGGTGGGGTCGGAAGCAGAGAGAGAGTGAGTCATAGATTTTTTTGAATGAAAGGGGTGAGGATTATTGAAATGAAAAGTTAAATAAATTTTTGAAATTTTGGGACTATTGTTGCAATTAATTGTTTAACCTTTCATTTCTTTTCTTTTTGTTATATTTGAATAGGAGGATAAAATGGTTCTTTTATTATAAAAGGATGAAAATGACTTTTTGCGCAATGAAAGATGAAAATAGGGGTAAAAATACCAAAAAATTAAAGATAGTGACATTTTCTGCTATTTACCCCATTGTTGTTAATCAAATTTTGCATGGTGAACTTTTCACTAACCGTTTATAAGAAAATCATCTTTGAAGTCAAATGTTTAACTGACAATTAACTGTATAAAAAGCTAGTCAACAAGCTGTTGGAAAAATTGGTGATTTGTGTGTAGAATTTTTTTTTTTTTTCAAATCCATGAACATAAACAATTAGACAACACAAACATAATTCAACAATAATATAATATAAATTGAGAATAGAAGTCAAGTCTTGGAAGTCACGTCGAGGACGCTGTCCTAAAGTCGTGTTGCTTCCCTTTCGTGCGATTCTTTCGACACTACACGACTCCAAGATAAAATTCATGTGACTCTCCTTCCATGGGCACGACTATAGGGAGATAAGTGAATGAGCCTCTCATCGAGTTGCCAAAATATAAAAATATTGTAAGAGTTGTATATATTGTTTATTTTTCAAGTTGTAATTCTAATGCTCATTTTCAAATAGATGTAACCACCTTTTATAGGTAATATCTATTGGGAATTTACTTAAACATACGTAACAGAAATAAAAAATAATTTCAATTCCCACCAGGATTCATCTTTGTATTTAGATAGGAATTGTGATAATAGTTATACCTTTTCTTGAATTTGCAAACTCTTTGCGTTATCTTTGTTCCAGCAACTTGAATCTGTCTCCACAGTTGTCCAATTGTCCAGCCTCCAATGAATTCCACACAAAGAACAGATTGCAACTACCAGAGTTTTCTTCTCTTGTGTTAGCAAGAATTATGAAAACTCTATCGATCTAAAACCCTAGCCATGTATTTATATAAACCGAAATGGGCTCGGCCTGGTCCGATCTAATATTTAATTAATTCATTTAATTAAATCCGGTCCGTGAATTAATTAGTCAAATTAATTAATTCGGGGCTATAAATAACCAATCTAATTAATTAATTTATCCAACGATTGTTAAATTAATTAATTGGCAAAATTGCAATCTTTCGATTCTCATTTGTGTGCGACCCATCAGGTTTCCGACCACGATACCTAACGACGTGAAATATTATTTTAATCTAATCAAAACTGATAAATTAAAACACCCTTTTAATTTATCAGAAATTCACACTCGCTGTCCCAGATTGACATCTAGAAATGTATCAGGGCAACACATGTGACAGGAAATGTCACGTGGTATGACAAAGCAAAAACTGTTGGTTTACCATGAAACTATAATCCCTTCGTCAATATGATCCGATCAATTACGAGATATGAAAGTGTGTCAATCTCGATTATCGATCATATCTTTCATTCTACTATTAAGTCAATATGAGTAGAAAACTCATTTTCGATTTATGTGTATACCTTGGCCAAGGATTTCGTTATTAATTTAATTGAACGAAATGTAGATCACAATCTCTTACTATCTAAGAGTGACGAATCCTCTATTGGTCATTCAAAACTTTCATATGGTTCTTGACACACTCGAACGATGTCGTATTAGCGGCCCTTGGTAGGGCAACATCCAACACCGTTAAAGGATGACTGTCCTCATACAAGACACTATGATGACCTCAAGTCAAAGGATCAATTTCACTATCGAATGTTAGATATTAACCACTGACACTCAGATAGTTATCCATGTGGAATCTCTTAGCGGGTCTCCAATATTTTATTCTATAACAAAACATCCACGTATTCATTTAAGTGTCATCACACTTTAGCTTATGAGATCAGCTACTTACTTTACAAGTAGGAAATGCCACACGTGATGGTCTATATATAATAACGATATACATATCTCGTTATTATTTACGACCACGGATTATTCAAGATCCAGTCACACGTAATTTGTATCTCACAATCACAACTCCTTGTGATTAACAAATCACTTAAACTTGAATTTTCGGATTCTATTATTTAATATTATTTATCAGAAAATTAATTTAAATAAATAATAGATCTTGTCAAAATTAAATACATTAAACATATTAAAAGTGTTTACAACCTAAATCGATTTGATTTAGAGCATAACACTTACAAACTCCCACTTGTACTAGATCCAATCACTCATGTATCTAATACCATAAGCGTCCACATGACGATCATGTTTCTGTTGTGACAACGACTTTGTCAATGGATCTGCAATATTGTCATCTGTGGAAACTCACTTTATCTTTACGTCATTTTTTTGTATAATCTCCCTGATGAGATGATATCGCCTTAGCACATGTTTGGATCACTGATGAGACCTTGATTCCTTCGCTTGTGCGATGGCTCCATTGTTATCACAATACAAAGGTATGGGATCACCAATGCTAGAAACGACTCCCAGTTCATTAATGAACTTCTTGATCCAGACAGCTTCCTTCGCTATTTTAGAAGCAGCAATGTACTCGGCTTCTGTTGTTGAATCAGCGGTTGTCTCCTGTTTGGAACTTTTCCAACTAACCGCTCCTTTGTTGAGAGTAAACATACATCCTGATTGAGACTTGCTATCATCTTTGTCTGATTGAAAGCTGACATCAGTATACCCATGAATCTTTAGTTCATTTCTTCCATAGATCAAGAATACATCTTTAGTCTTTCTCAAATACTTAAGAATGTTCTTAACCGCTATCCAGTGTTTCTCATTAGGGTTTGCTTGAAACCTGCTCGTAACACTTAGAGCATATGAAACATCTGATCTCATACATAGCATCGCATACATGATAAATCCTATCGCCGAAACATAAGGAATCTTATCCATGCGATTCCTTTCATCATGTGTTTTAGGACACATATCTTTTGAGAGATAAATCCCATGTGACATGGGACATAAACCTCTCTTAGACTCTTTCATATTAAATCTTCTCAAGATTTTATCTATGTATGAAGATTGAGATAAGCTTGGTAATCTTTTAGATCTACCTCTATAGATCTTAATTCCCAAGATATACGCTGCTTCGCTCGTATCTTTCATGGTGAAATTTTTTGACAACCATAATTTTACCGATTGAAGCATTGGGATGTCGTTTCCCATTAATAATGTGTCATCGACAAATAATATTAGGAATACAACCGCGTTCCCACTTGTCTTCTTGTAAACGCACGGTTCATCTTCATTTTTGATAAAATCAAATCTTTTGATTGTCTCATCAAAACGAAGATTTCAGCTCCTTGAGGCTTGCTTTAATCCATAAATGGATCGATTTAGCTTACATACTTCATTGGCTTCTTTAGATTCAAAACTTTCAGGCTGTGTCATGTACACCTCCTCTTGTAAGTTTCCATTAAGGAAAGTACTTTTGACATCCATTTGCCATATCTCATAATTATGGTATGCAGCTATTGTAAACAAAAGCCGAATGGACTTTAACATGGCTACAGGCGAAAAGGTTTTATTAAAGTCAATGCCTTGTCTTTGTGTGTAACCTTTCGCTACTAGCCTTGCTTTGTATGTATAGACGTTTTCATCCACATCGACCTTTTTCTTGTAAACTCATTTACAACCTATCGGTTTTATCCTACCTGAAAGGTCGACCAAGGTCCAAACCTTGTTATCATACATTGAGTCCATTTGTGATTCCATGGCCTCTTGCCATCTCTTCAAGTCAACACTTGACTTCGCTTCTGCGTAGTTTGTAGGTTCATCATCCTCGACTAAGAATACTTGATTAGTAATTGTGAATTCGTACCTTTTGGGAGGTCGAATGATCCTACTTGATTTACACTGAGCTGAAGTGTCCTCAGAAGTCTATATATCCTGATCAAGAGTCAGTCCGTCAACAGGTGTGAGATTAGATTCAGGTTCATCTAATTGGTCGACAGTATCTGTGGATTCTTGAACTTCTTCAAATTCTATTTTGCTCACACTACCCTTTCCTAGAATAAATTCTTTCTCTAGGAATATGGCATGTCTTGAGATGAACACCTTCTTCTCAACGGGATTATAAAACTGTTATCCAATTGTCTCTTTTGGATATCCCACAAATACGCATTTATCAGATTTAGCCTCAAGATTATCTGAATCATTTCGCTTTACATAAGCGTCACAGCCCCAAACTTTCATGTAAGATAAGTTTGGTCTTTTTCCTCTCCATAGCTTGTATGGAGTTTTATCGACCGATTTAGATGGAACACGATTAAGTGTGTAGCACGCAGCAATTAGTGCATGACCCCAAAATAATTTTGGGATATTTGCATGGCTCATCATTGATCGCACCATGTCTAACAATGTGCGATTCCTCCGTTCAGATACACCATTATGTTGCGGGGTATATGGCGGAGTCCACTACAAGAGAATCACATTCTCTTTTAGATAATTTAAAAATTCTCCCTTTAAATATTCTCCACCTCGATCTGATTTCAGCGTGATAATATTTTTGCCGGTCTGTTTCTCTACTTCAAGTTTGAATTCCTTGAACTTTTCAAGTGTTTCATACTTGAATTTCATCAGATACACATAATCATATCTAGAATGATCATCAGTAAATGTGATGAAGTAAGAGAAACCACCTCTGGCGGTGATTGACATGGGTCCACATACATCAGTATGTATTGGTCCCAACAATTCTGTGACTCTTTCTCTTTTTCCAGTAAAAGGGAACTTGGCCATTTTGCCTAACAGACACGACTCACATTTGTCAAATGATTCAAAATCAGTTGACCCCAAGTATCCATCTTTATGTAACTTGAAAATGCGTTTGTCGTTAATATGACGCAGTCTGCAATGCCAGAGGTATGTATTATTTAGATTATCACTTTTATGCCTTTTACTTTCTATATGCATAATAGATGACTCAATATCAAGAATATAAATTCTATTTTGCAACACACCACAATCATAAAAGATCTCATCTTTATAAAACGAACAACGATTGTTCTTAACATTAATTAAAAAATCATTCATGTCCAAACATGAAATAGAAATAATGTTTTTAGTAATGACGGGAACAAAATAGTAATTTTCTAATTCTAATACTAAGCCCGAAGGCAGTGGTAAGAAGTATGTCCTTACAGCTAATACAGCAACTCTTGCTCCATTCCCCACGCGCAGGTCAACTTCTCTTTTATACAGTGGTCTACTTCTCTTTAGTTCCTGCATATTTATACAAATATGAGATCCACATCCGGTATCTAATACCCAAAAAGCTAATGAAGTAGACATATTGTAATGACCCGGACCTCTCGTCCAAGTCGTTTGCTTTCGTACTGTCCACTTTGGGTGGGCCTTGCGCCTACTTACCCCTCACGACTTTCTATCGCGTCCCCCAAGATTTGAACTCATGACCTTCCCTTAAGTAAGACTTAAGTTGAATCCACTTGCCCAATTGGTACCAGGATTCAACTTAAGTCTTACATAAGGGGAAGGTCATGAGTTCAAATCTTGGGGGACGCGATAGAAAGCCGTGAGGGGTAAGTGGGCGCAAGGCCCACCCAAAGCGGACAGTACAAAAGCTAATGGCTTGGGCGAGAGGTCCGGGTCGTTACAAAAAACGCGCTGTAACGCCTCGACCCCTTGTGGACCGGAATGCTACTTACTTTACTTAACTAACCGGTGGTTTAGTCATAGGAGAATATGTTTTAGCGGAAGCTTAAGTTTTACAATGATAATTTTAACAACAACCTTTCGAATACTTTAAATAAAACACTGAATAAAAAAATAACGGAACGTAATTTATTTGAAAAAAAACATAACTTGTTCTCACATTCAGCGTTATTCAAATACTTTAAAGAAATAACATTGAAAACGTTCACAAAAATAAATCTAAATAACTTGTTCATAGGATTTCCATGGGCTCGTTGCACCACTGTCCATCTTTTCCATCATCCAAGCCCAAGGTAGAATCATATCAATCCAACCACAAAGTCCATTTTGATATTTTCCCATTTCCATTTGGGTATGTCCAGTGGATTTAACAATCTAGCCGGTCTTTGGTATTCTGCCTTAACCTGTTGACATACCATGCACTGTTCCACGTACAACCCTTTACTTCTTTTTATATTTCTCCACCAAAATGTATCCGGAGGTCTCGATACATTTTCGTACCACCGGGATGTGCGGTGTATGGGGTGAAATGGGCCTCTTTCAATATCTCGTTTCTCAAGGCTTCATCCTTAGGCACACAAATTTTCCCCTTAAATGGTACCAATTTCATTCTTGATCTTCAACAAAAATGGGTCATTACCTTGTGTCTCTATAATTCGATCTCTAAGAGTAAGTCGAATTATCAAAACTGTTAGATGAGCAGTGACTTGTCCTGGTATGGTAACCACTTCGATTTGCAACTTTTCCAAGTCCTTAACTAACTCCATTTGAAAAGTGAGTAGTGACACCAACTGTCCCATTGATTTTCTACTTAAGGCATCAGCCACTATATTAGCCTTACCTGGATGGTAATGGATAGTGCAATCGTAATCATTCACCAATTCCAACCATCGTCTTTGTCGCATATTCAATTCCTTCTGTGTGAATAAGTATTTGAGACTCTTGTGATCTGTGTAGATATCGCACTTCCCTCCATACAATTAATGTCGCCATATCTTCAAGGCGTGTACTACTGCCGCAAGTTCTAAATCATGTGTCGGGTAGTTCTGCTCATGTTTCTTCAATTGTCTTGATGCATAGGCTATAACTTTTCTATTCTGCATTAGCACACATTCCAATCCTTGCTTGGATGCATCACTGTATATAACAAACCCTTCCGTACCCTCAGATATTGTTAACACGGGTGCTGATATCAACATCTGTTTAAGTTCTTGGAAACTTTGTTCACATTTATCCGTTCATTGAAATTTTACTCCCTTTCTTGTAAGCTGCGTCATTGGTTCAGTTATTTTGGAGAATCGTTCTATGAATCTCTGATAATATCCTGCTAATCCTAGAAAGCTCCGTACCTCACCAGCATTAGTTGGTGCTTTCCAGTTGGTTATTACTTCCACTTTCACTGGATCTACCTCAGTCCCTTAGGCAATGACTATATGTCCAAGAAATCCAACTCATTCAAGCCAGAACTCACACTTCTTGAATTTGGCATACAACTTCTCCTTGCGTAATACCTCTAATGCTATTCTTAGGTGCTCTTCATGTTGCTCCTTAATATCAGAATGTTATCAATGAAGACTATGACAAATTTATCCAAGTACTGATGAAATACATGATTCATCAGGTCCATGAACACTGCAGGTACATTGGTTAGCCCAAACGACATCACTGTAAACTCGTAGTGTCCATAACGAGTTCTGAAAGCTGTCTTGGGTATTTCCTTTGACTTTACTTTCAATTGATGGTATCTCGATCGTAAGTTGATCTTGGAAAATACCTTAGCTCCTTTCAGTTAATCTAACAGATCCTCGATTCTCGGGAGTGGGTACTTATTCTTGATAGTTAATCGATTTAACTCTCTATAATCGATGCACATCCTCATGCTTCCATCCTTTTTCTTCACGAACAACACCGGCGCACCCCATGGAGATACACTTGGCCATATAAAGTCCATATCTAGGAGTTCTTGCAACTGCTTGTTTAACTCTTGTAATTCCTTCGTGGCCATTCGGTATGGGGCTTTTGACACTGGTGTCGCTCCGAGAATTAGGTCTATGGTGAATTCCACTTGCCTATCTGGTACAATACTAGATAGATCTTCTGGAAACACATCTACGAATTTCCGTACTATTGGTACATCTTCAACCTTTATCGTCTCTTGTTTCCCTCCTGAGACGTTTACTAAATATCCTTGACATGTTTCTTTTCTCAACATATTCTCAGCTTGTAAAGTGGATACTAGTCGAATAAGGGGTTTCGTCTTCATTCCAAGGAACTAAAATGGTTCCTCTCCTAGTTTCTGAAATGATACCTCCCTTTCCTTACATCGAATGGTGGCGTAATTACAACCCAACCAATCCATGCCTAGTATTACATCAAAATCCTTCATTTCTATCATGTATAGGTCCGCTTCCATTGGTTTTCCCTCAACTTCAATACTTACTGATTTGGCTATTCTATCAGTACTTAAAGGGTTGCCCGAAGGAATGCTAACCTCTAATGTACCTTCCGACTTATCACAGGTAATACTAGATTTAGCCATAAAAGTTGTCGATACAAAGGAATGTGTGGCTCCTGAATCAAACAATACATAAGCAGGCGTATTGGCTATCAATAAAGTACCTGCTATGACGTTCGAGTTTTCCTCTGCATCTTTCTGAGTCATTGCAAAAACTCGTGCTTTCCCTTTCTGGTTCTGGTCATTGTTATCATCCTTCTTCGGGGTAAATGTGGGGCAATCCTTAAAAATATGCCTTGGCTTGCCACATTTGAAATAGACATTCTTCCCTTGCAAACACACGCTACGATGCATCTTTCCACACTTAGGACATGGCTCTATAATTGGCACAATGCTCTTGTTGGCATTGACTCCGCCATTAGCTTTCTTGTTCTGCCACTTACCCTTTCTCTTGTCCTGGTCATTCCATTTCCTTTTACCCATACTGCCATTGTCTGGTTGATTGAACAGTTGACTATATTGCTCGGCGCTAGTCTTCTGGTACCAGATAGCATGAGCTCTTTCCAGCATTTCATGGTATGAGGTGAAACGATGGGACATAAGTATCATGCTTATATCTGGGTTCAACCGTTGTTCAAACCTCCTGACTTTCTTGTCCTCCGTATCCACAAGATGTGGAGCATACCTTGAAAGTTGGTCAAACTTCCTTTCATACTTAGTCAAGGACATAGTCATTTGCTTGAGTTGGAGAAATTACTTTCTTTGTGATCCCTCAAAGGCTGTGGGAAGTACTTGTCCATTACTTCTTCTTTAAATCGCTCCCAAGTCAATTTTGCTTGTTGCTCTGGGGTCCTTGTCCTTGACATCGAGTCCCACCAGTGCCTTGCATTACCGGAGAACATAAACTCAGCACACTGGACCTTCTGGGCGTCCGTGCACCCTATTAATCGGAATATTCTCTTCAACTTGCGAAGCCACTCCTCGGCTGCAAGTAGATCAGCTGCTCCATTGAAGGTAGGGGGCTTGTATCTTCTAAATTGCTCGACCACTGAAGCATGGGTTGGATGAGCATAGGAGCTAGTGGTAGGGGTTACGCCTGGTTCGAGTTTTTCCTGCTAAGGTCTTGGACCGCTTGGAGGAGATCTCTCATCAAGTTGGTTTGGTTTGCGCGGGCCATTTTCCTTTAGACAAAACGTATGGTTCTTATTAGTTTCATACTTCGAATTCTAACAAAGAAGATAAAGTTTTATTTCTTGACATAAAGGAAGTTGTTACAAGGATTTAAATCTGATCCCTATAAGTTCTACGGATTTTCTTTGGTCAAGCCTCATCTCCAGAGGAGTCTTTCGCCTCAGGTCCGGATTCTATGTCCATCTCAACCTGTGACTCGAGCTCAGGATCATTCCCTTCTTCAGGCTCTTCTTCTTCATCAAGTCCAATAAGTTTTCCCTCTATAGATCTAGGAGTGATTGGCAATACACTTCAAACTCAAATATATTTAGGTGCTCCTCTAGCATTACATCCCTAACCGTAACTCCCATATCTCCCCATTGAGGTGGAAGGGAGTGTATGAGGTTATTTATAGCCTCAATATGCGTTATCTCCATTCCAGCGTTCACCGCTGTCATGCATCTCTCATAGACATCATGTATATGTTCGTCAAGTGGATGTAGCAGATCAGTCACGTAATTCTCGTAGGACTAAATGACGATTCTATGGCTCAACGCTCCTCTATATGCCCTAGCCGTTCTACGAGCCATATCTGTTACATTTTCACATATCATACACTTTTTTTTACTCTTGGAAAAATGGCTACTGTTACATAACATTCTACCTATAAATTCTAACCCAATGCGTATCTTTTGAAAAAAAAAAAAAAACACATCTTTCAAATTATTTCTAACTGGCATAGTATATCTTTGAAAATAAGCATAGGTTGTACCATAGCATCGTAAAGCATCATAACATAGTCTTTTCATGAAAACATTAACTTTGAACATACTTGGGCCATAGGATGAGATTGATGGATGGATGTAAGATGCCATGGAGTATCTTAGACTTTTTCAATTTTTTTTAAAAAAAAACATACTTGGTTTACAGAACCAGCTAAACCATTTTTTTTTAAAAAAAAAAAACATACTTGGTCTACAAAACCATTTTTAAAAAAAAAACATACTTGGTCTACAGAACCGGCTAAACTGTGCTCTGATACCACGCTGTAACGTCCCGACCCCTTGTGAAACACTACTTACTTTACTTAACTAATTGGTGATTTAGTTATATGAGAATATATTTTAGCGGAAGCTTAACTTTTATAATGATAATTTTAACAACAACATTTCGAATACTTTGAATAAAACACTGAATAAAAAAATAACGGAACGTAATTTATTTTAAAAAAACACAACTTGTTCTCGCGTTCAACGTTATTCAAATACTTTAAGAAATAACATTGAAAACGTTCACAAAAATAAATCTAAATAACTTGTTTACTGGATTTTTCATGGGCTCGTTGCACCACTCTCCATCTTTTCTATCATCCAGGCCCAAGGTAGAATCATATCAATCTGTAGAAAAGGGGTTAAACCCGTGAGTTAAAAAACTCAATAGATATCATTGGTGCATTCGTGATTAAGCTATACATTTCAAAGCTGTAACTTTAGAAACCTTTTTATAGTAGGATTTTCGGTAGAATCCCAAACACGTAGAGTCGTGACTTAACACGACGCCTCGACCGGAAGTACATGCCGTACCCGGAGGTATCATTAGACATGGAGGTGTATGTCGTACCAGAGGTACCATTAGACATACAAACATTAACATAAATCTTCATTTACTAGAAACTTATAACTTAACACGAATTAAAACTTTGCACCTCTACCTACCTTGATTGATGCTTTGAACCTGTTTCAAAAAAAACACTCCGTTGAGAATTAATGCTTGGAAAATACTTTTTGATAGCACCAAAACTTCTAGGAAAAACTAATTTTCCTCCCTCTCCTTTCTCTTTTTTCTAGATTTGAAAACTCTCTCTTTTATGCTTAGAAACTTTTGTCTTGGTGTGAAAAATGTGTATGCATTGGGGGGCCTATTTATAGGTGAAAATCTCACAGCTTAAGGGCAAGTGAAGGGCCTAATACCCATTAATACGATGCCATTTATGTGGGAGTTATAGGTTTAAGAAGGTGCTAGAAAATCGTGTAGGAATTTGACTTTTCATATTCCGCGTATTTCGGTTGATACTGTACAACCTTTAGTATTTCTATCATAACTTCTTCTCCCGATATCCAATTGAGGTAATTCAAAGTGCATTAGAAAGCTAACTCAAAGAGCTACAACTTTTCTTTAGATATTATTTTCCAAATAGAATGTTTTCTATGTCGTAAATGGGTCTCAAATGAGACTAAAAATCTAAAGTATACTTTAACCATCCAATATTCATGTCTTAGTGCTACTAAGGTGTTTAAAATTATTTGGGGTTCTACACATATTAACCTCGATAACAAAAATACCTGAAGTAGAAGTTTCGGAAGACTTATTTCCCTTCAAGCTAGCGAGGTAAGCCTTGCAGTTCCTCTTCCAATGACTTTTCACTCCATAGTGATAGCATGGGTAATCAGATTTGGTATTGTCCTTGCCTGCTTTGACTGCTTTGTTATTGCCCATAGCCATTTTGGATGTTTTCTTAAAACTTCCTTTGATTTTCCTCTTAGTGCCCTTGGAGGAATGAATAGCTAAGACATGCCCAGTACTAGCCTTGATATTGGGCTCCACAGTTTTAAGCATATTAAGCAACTTAGGGAGTGTGCATTCGATCTTATTCATATTGAAGTTCATAATGAACTGTGAATAACTATCTGGCAGAGATTGTAGAACCAAGTTAATACTTAGTTCATGATCCATGATAAAACCCAATTGACCCAGTTTCTCAATGAAACCAATCATTTTCAGCATCCCATTGTCATTTTGCACCGGTATAGTTGTTTGGAGGTCTCATACCTCTCCACATGAGATTGTTCATTATACAACTCTTTGAGATGAAAAATCATAGTGTAAGCATCCATACCCTCATGTTGCTTCTGCAACTCAGGTGATATAGCTGCAAGCATCACACATGCTGCAGTATTATCGTCATCACTGTGTTTGTTGTAAGCAGCCACCTCTTTTTCAGTGGAATTTTCAGTAGGCTTCTCTGGAAAGGACTGCTCAAGGACATATCCAATTTTCTCATGCTTGAGAATGATTATCAAATTGTGGTGCCAATCGAGAAAATTTGGTCCGTTCAGTTTGTTGGCATCTAGTAAGCCTCTCAAATTCATATGATTACTTATGATTCAAAAACTGTAAATGACAAAAAATATAGAATCAATATGTATTATAATGCATTTGCAAAAATTCAATATAGACTTTAATTAAATATGCTCCCGCTGTTTAAAATAAATTCATGACCCTTATACATAAATTATTGGAATCCACATTTGATTTCCAGTTGGCTGGGATTCCATTCGTTGTATCAAGATTTTGAGTGTACTCAACAAAAGATAAATTTTAGTTAAGTCAAACCTATCATTCAGAAATATCAAATATTTCATATTTTCAAACATATCCTTAATAGACCAGCCTTGAGTGTACTCAACAATAGTATGGATGATTATGGACTTGTTCTATCTAGCTTTTCCGAGCCAAAGGGAAGACTAGTTAGTCAATTCCTAAGGGGTACAACATTGGATCAACATCAAAGACACCATCTTCATGGTTTCCTCATTTTCTTGCGCCTTCAATTAGTTAAGCTGCAACATGTATCCTATACTAATTGGCACGCAGGCCTAAAAGAAATCGGACTCGCAGTCCCATAATAATAACAACAACAACGGACTCACAGGTCCAATATGATAAAGAGCTCGCAGGCCCATAACAATAATAATAATAACGGACTCGTAGGTCCAAAACAATTAAGGGCTCGCAGGCCCATAAAACAATTAGAAGTAAATCATCCATTCAACACATCCATATGGTTAAATCCATAATCATCCATAAATAAACATTTATCACATAAATGTTTCCTATATATAATATCTAATATTATATCCAATGTCTCATAAATCTAGCAATTATAATTATCAAAACTTATTTAAAATTTTTGGATCGAAATAATTGAATAATTAATTAATCATATTAATTAATTAACTTAATTGGCGGGCCTATTTAATTAAAATCAAATTTTAACTAAATTCCGAATTAAAGTCCAACTCTAATTCCATAACTATTGGGCGAAGTAATTTAATTAAAATCAAATTTTAATTAATTATTAAATTAGAGTCCTACTCTAAATTTAATTTGCATTGGGGAAGTAGTATTAGTTGAAATCAAATTTTAATTAACATGATATTAGAGTTCAACTCTAATAAAATTGAATTAATATTTTAATTTAGGACAAAACTCCCAAATAAAATAAAAATTCAATTTAGGGTCAAAATTAAATATTTAAGTTAAAATCTAATTTTAACAAAAATATAAAAATCGTCAAATTTTAAATATATCATTAATTTTGGGCATAATTAGAAACATGGGTCAAAACAAATAAAATCATAACTTCAAAAACCATTTTGAATTCAAATTTAAAACTATTTTCAAAATTTGCAATTTGACCCAATTCGAAATTAAAACACAAGTCCTTCAATTTCATAAATTGCATGACAGGCCCCTGAATTTAAAATTTTCAAAATGACCCCAACTGAAATTGTAGGCGGGAGCTTGTAATTACACTAATTGCAATAGAAGCCTCCGCCTCCAACCTTCCCCATTCTGAGAAACCCTAGATTTTTTTTTTCTTTTCTTTGTTTCTCCAGTGGTGGCGCGGCACCGCCCCATTGAGGTGGCGGGTCTTGCTGCCCAAAATAGCAGCGCAAAGGTGCTGCTATCCGTACTGCAGCAGCGACTGTGATGTCGCTGCTGACAGCCGCAGGCGCAGCCGGCGGCGACGTCGCCACCGCCCCCTCGATCCAAATATATATATATATATATATATATATATAAATTTTGAAGAAAAAAATTAAACTCTATAATTGCTAGATTCAGGAATAAACATGATTAAATCAACTTTTAATTTAATCATGTAATTCAATTCCTAACAAATACAAAGTTGGCCCTGATACCACTGTTGGGAATTTACTTAAACATGCACAGCGAAAATAAAAAATAATTTCAATTTCCACCAGGATTCATTTTTGTATTTAGATAGAAACTGTGATAATAGTTATACATTTTCATAAATTTGCAAACTCTTTGCATTATCTTTGTTCCAGAACTTGAATCTGCCTCCCACAACTGTCCAATTGTCCAGCCTCCAATGAATTCCACACAAAGAACAGATTGCAGCTATCAGGGTTTTCTCCTCTTGTGTTAGCAAGAATTATGAAAACTCTATGGATCTAAAACCCTAGCCATGTATTTATTTAAGCCCAAACGGGCTCGGCCTGATCCGGTCCAATATTTAATTAATCCATTTAATTAAATCCGGTCCGTGAATTAATTAATCCAATTAATTAATTCGAGGATATAAATAACCAATCAAATTAATTAATTTATCCAATGATTGTTAAATTAATTAATTGGCAAATTACAATCTTCCAATTCTCTTTTGTGTGCGACCCATCAGGTTCCCGACCACAATATCTAACGACGTGAAATATTATTTTAGTCTAATCAAAACTGATAAATTAAAACACCATTTTAATTTATCACAAATTCACACCCCAGATTGACATCTAGCAATGTATCAGGACAAAACATGTGATGGGAAGTGTCACGTGATATGACAAAATCAAAGCTGTTCATTTACCATGAAACTATAATCCTTTCGTCAATATGATCCTATCCATTACGAGATATGAAAGTGTGTCAATCTCGATTACCGATCATATCTTTCATTCTACTATTAAGTCAATATGAGTCGAAAACTCGTTTTTGACTTATGTGTATACCTTGGCCAAGGATTTCGTTATTGACTTAATTGAACGAAATGCAGATCACAATCTCTTACTATCTAAGAGTGACGAATCCTCTATTGGTCATTCACAACCTTCATATGGTTCTTGACATACCCGAACAATGTCGTATTAGCGGCCCTTGGTAGGGCAACATCCAATACCGTCAAAGCATGACTGTCCTCATACAAGGCACTATGATGACCTCAAGTCAAAGGACCAATTCTACTATCGAATATTAGAGATTAACCACTGATACTTAGATAGTTATCCATGTGGAATCTCTTAGCGGGTCTCCAATGTTTTGTTCTATAACAAAACATCCACGTGTTCATTTAAGTGTCACCACACTTTAACTTGTGAGATCAGCTACTTACTTTACAAGTAGGAAATGCCACATGTGATGGTCTATTTATAATAACGATATCCGTATCTCGTTATTACTTACGACCATGGATTATTCAATATCCAATCATACGTAATTTGTATCTCACAATCACAAGTCCTTGTGATTAACAAATCACTTAAACTTGAATCTTCGAACTCTATTATTTAATATTATTTATCAGAAGATTAATTTAAATAAATAATAGATCTTGCCAAAATTAAATACATTAAATATATTAAAAGTGTTTACAACTTAAATCGATTGGATATAGGGCATAATACTTACAATATCAACCCCTACAATTTAGTCATTAAAATAGAGGTTATAACATGAATTATGATGTTTTAATTGTGTTAAAAAAGATTATTAAATAAATAAATAAAAATTAACTGGGTTAAATATTGAAAGGTTAAAATTTTATTTTAATTTACAACAATCCCCTACAAGTTTTAAGCTTTCAAAATAATTAAAATATATAATAGTGACAACATAATACTATGTAGTAGGTGTATGTATTTTTTGGACTTGAACTGCACTTAGTGATAACAATTTTACATTTGAGGGAGCCATAATGGACTAAGCCTTGAATCAGGTCCCTTTGGCCAAACTTCAATTGTTCCACACACAATATCATTTTAGGCTCAGTTCAAAGCAGGTAGCGCTCTTAATGGTCATGCGCTCTTATCCTGATTCTAGTAAGAGTATCTAGAGAATAGCTCAATCCCATAGTCACAACCTCATGACGACTCTTACATAGGTGAGTCCTCTAAGGGTGCGTGTGACCCGCACCTCGCAAGAATTCCCGCATCAGTACTCATTTAGGGTAAACCCTTCCTAACATCACAATTATAGCACTATCACCATAGGGGTGAGCACAAATAATATAGTACTATTACAAGTCATGCAGTGCGGTTTGTTCCTACCACATTGAACATTCTTCATGGGATCTCCAATCACAAAGGTTGGGTTACTCCCGGAGATGACTCCATTATGGGCTTAAACCCATCCCCTCAATGATTTATGTATGTCTATCTCGGACTACATATATTCATGTCCCTCTTGGACAATAAATTGGTACCATTAATTTGCAAAGCTTTTCTTCTTCAGCTACCCATCTGCATATCTACAAAGTCACCTAAGAATTTTTCAAAATTCAACATCACATATATAATTATAATAAAATTTCTGATATTGACTTCTAGTAACATGTTTGGGAAAATGCATCCATAGAGTTCTTGCATTTCACCTGTAATTTTCAGATTCATTTTTTTTTTTTTTGGCAATATTCAAGAGTTAGTTTACAACTTGGAAAATTTCTTTTAAGGTGTATCATTGTTAAACACCACCACATTCCAAAGATATCGCTCGTGTGAAGTTTCTTTGAAAATTTTCCATGTTTACAAACACTTCTAACCACTTTCACAAAATATTAGCACAATAAATAAATATAACTTAGATAGATTTAAATAAAAATATGACAGTTTGATATTTATCCAACTTCTCTTCGAGCATTGACCAAAGAAAAGAAAAGTCTAATGGATAATTTAATACCCTCACATTTGAAGAATATCCAACCTGAATTGAGAAAGTATATGATCTTACAATTTTACCTCTTTTGAACAGAGTGCAAGGAAGAACCAATTCTCAATTCACTCATTAAAATTATAACCTTAGAAATTAAATTCTCAAATTGTGGTAAAATTGGTAGTAAGGAAGTTGTAAAGAAAATAGGAACCAATAAGTACCATTTCTCTTTATGTACCACATTTTTTCCTATATCCAGGAAGACGTCTCTCAATTGGAACTAACTCAACAAAGTTTAAATGCTCGAGAAAACTCCCCATTTCATAGATTACACCTTGAATGGTTGATTAATAAGAATTATAGATATTTGTATTAATGCTAGTTATAGCTACAATTTCAACATTTTAAAAGAACAAGTTCAAGAACATACTAATCGACTTAAACCCGTGTTTAGGCAGTTACATATTGCAAGAAAATCAAGCTTTAATAAAATTCTAAAGTCAACAACACTACATCACTTTTTAAGTTTCAGATGTTCAAACACAATCACATAATCAAGAAGCTTAGCTAATTATTATTATTATTATTATTATTATTTTGAAGTACTGAACAAACAAGTAACATGTATGGTTTCAAGGAGAGGTAGGAGATTCTGCTATAACATTGCAGAAGAATGCTTAAATTTTATCGCTCTTAGGTTAAAATAAGGAGTTTCATGTGTCAAAAAGTAACAGATTTCACCTTCCTTCTAGTTGGTTTGGACATTTAATGTGAACAATTATAGCAATAATAAAGGTTTACTCAAGGGTGGTTAAATGTGAAGAAGAAAGGGAAAAAGTTGATACTTGTGTCAGTATCACATGATTTAAAGTTGTTTAGCTTTTGTTGTTGGTTGTTACCATTTTATAAGTTAAATGCTAGAATTGCGTTTCTCAACCATCTAGAGGCCCAAGAATATTCTACCTTGATCAGGATCATCAAGTTTATCCTTTTTTAAGCATAAAATTATAAATCAAGCAAATTAATCTCTTCTTCAAAGAACCTCTTTCAGTTGTCTATAGGATGCATAAACTTCAAATATTTCTACTTACAATAGAAATTAGCATCAATCAAACATTCCCACTGAATTAAAAAAAAAATGAAAATTAAGTTCAAGTACATAAAAGTAAATAAGGGAATAATTCTAATTATAATTAAATATAATTAGCACAAGATCAATTTTTTTTCATTTTTTTTTATTTTATAGATTAGCTAGTTCACATGAATGTAATTCATAAGCCTTTGGAGAGCATGTAATGTTCATTATTATTCAAATAATAAGTCTAATAATTTAGCAAACATATAATTCAATCACATTATCAAATCAAGAAATGCCTTTTAAATTTGTTGATCACACCATATTTAATCTACAAGCAAATCATCCAACACGACTTTAGATTGTTGGGAACATTAGTGATTTGTGTGTAGACTTTTTTTTTTAAATATCAATTAACATAAATAATTAGACAACACAAACATAATTCAACAATAATATAATATAAATTGAGAATAGAAATCAAGTTTTGGGAGTCACGTCGAGGACACTGTCTTAAAATTGTGTTGTCTTCCCTTCGTGCAGGTTCTTTCGGCACTACATGATTCCAAGATAAAACACATATAACTGTCCTTCTATGGATACAACCATAGGAAGATAAGTAAACGAGTCTTTCATCGGGTTGTCAAAATATAAAAATATAGTAAGAGTTGTATATGTTGTTTATCTTCCAAATTGTAATTCTAATGCTCATTTTCAAAGAGATGTCACCACATTTTATAGGTCATATCAACCCCACAATTAAGTCATTAAAATAAAGATTATAACATGAATTGTGAGTTTTAATTGTGTTAAAAGTGATTATTAAATAAATAAAAACAGAAAATTAAATGGGTTAAATATTGAAAGGTTAAAACTTTATTTTAATTTACAACACAAGCATCATTATTCATGCTTAATTTAAGGTATACATATGATATAGAGGCGATTTTAAATTAATTTTTTAGAATTTAGGATGTAAAGAAGGTTAGAAGGTTTCGGTAATACTTTGACTAATCAAATATCTATGTCGGGTTTCTTTATTATAGTATCAAGTTTTCAGGTATACTTTATTGTTTAGTCTTTCTTTCTGTTCTTTAGTCGGCAACGGCTCGCTCTCTTTTAATTGTCAATTGTTTGGTTTGTTGATTTAGAAAACAAGCCTGCATTTGCGTGACAACACTTAAGAGTTTTTCATAAGTTTTCTACGTAATAATCTATCGAAACTTACAAATTATAATTATCAGGAATGAAGGAAAGAATTAAAGAAAGAGGAATCCACGCCGTTTCAAATGGAATGAATGCTCTCATGCGGGGCAATTATGATTTATGTGTTAAGTTTAATGAATTTTTGAGAAAAAGTTGCATTAAGATGTGTAAATGATATTGAATTCATGAAGTGATTTGATCTTCTCTACCAAATTGCTTAATCTTTTAAGATCGAAGTCTAAATCCTAACAAGTATTTGGCTAATATCAAAACTTTGCATGAATGTACAATATAAATCTTTGAACTTGCACACAAGCGGGGTCTAGGGGGTTAAGCAGGGTGAGCTCAAGGTCTCCCAACTCCTCCCAAAAAAAAAAAAAATAGGAAAAATGGAACTGCAGTTGCACATTTTAAAAAGCTAATTTGCGGGTTAATTTCGGATTATAATTTAAAAGATTCTTGATATCTTTCGAAACAACTACAACATACTTCTTAATGCACTCGTTAATGATGAATTTGCAATGGTAAATTTAATTCGTAATCTAAACTCTTTTGGCTTGTTTTCGAGTTTTATTTATCGAATATCGAGGTAGGTTTTTGGAATAGTTTCAAAGAACCTCAAGATTAGCTACGCGCAAATATGTTTTACATATTAAATGGATGTCATATAATTCTATTTTGTCTCCGCTAGCTTCTACGTCAACTTAAATAATTTTTTATTTATCGTCAGTTGAGCTTACTTGAATATATATATATATATATATATATATAATGAGTTTTCTGCTCCTTACAATTTGTATTAAATATGTAAATTTAAGCAAAAAGTTCGTTGTGTCCCAATTTTCATCGTACGATCAAACTTCTCTTAAAAAAAAATTGCAAGCCCTGAGTAATTAATCCTGAATCTATCCCTGCATGCACGGAAGATTTGAACGAAGATTTGGGGCTCTAGTGAATTGCTAAGGCAAGAGATTTCATTATGGAGAACTGTTTAAAAACATATAGGAATGTTTGCCTAAGTCAGTAGAGATGGATGCAGATGAGATGAAAATGTAAACCATAATTATGAGGTAAATCGTTCGAGAAATTGTAGAAAAAAAAGTATGAATAAAAGTCTAATATATGTAATAGGCTTATAAGCTAAGCTTTTGGAATAAAACTTCAAATCACAATTCCTAACGTATACCGTACGGAAAAATTAGTTGAACAAACGTGCTGCAACTATTTTTTTGACATACAAATCATCGAAATTTCCTGTCTTTGTTTAACAAATAATTTGACAATATAAGCTGAAAATTACTTATTCAATGTCTCCACGTAACCTTAAGGTGCTTCTAGCTTTCCAAAGCTTATGACTGTAATTTATTTAAGAGGGGAAAAGCTTATAAACTGCAAGAGAATTTATTTTCTAATTTGATGTAACTACAATAATTCTCTACATATTACAAAATGATGACTCGTTTGAGAATGCAAATTTCAAAATTCAAATGCTCATTTGAGAGCTCTAAATGAATTAAATCATTCATTTGAATTTTTGAACTCAAATTTATAATGAATCTCGAGTTTCATTTTAAAAAATCAATTTTCTTTTAAAAACAATTCTGAACCTTTATATTTTTAATTATCATTTCATATTTAAGGGATGTGATTATATTTTAGTACACTATGTTTGATTTTAAGAACATAAAACCTAGTTATGCTACACGTACAAGAAAAAGTATGATAAAATTTTTATAAAGAATATGATGATTTTTCATTGGTTTTGAATCCAATAATGACAAAAAATGCACCATACATGTGCTGCCAACCCGTATGATTTCTGTGAATAAATATTAGTACGCAAGGAATTATTTATATCTATTTGCCTGCCCCCACCTCATCAATGTCACCAATGACAAATCTCCTTTCGTGTGAGCCATTAAATTATAAAAGCATACAAATTTTATGGGCCTTTTTCGATTCAACATGATTACAATAGATCCCAATAGATTGTTTACGCATTGACTAGTTATTTTATATCACCTTTTTCTTCTTTCTTACTCGTTTTCCTTGTACTTTTCATTCCAAATTGATTTTTTATAAAGAGTGAAAGAAAGTTTTGTTGAAACCAAGAATGATTGTTACGACTCTTTGAACTAGTTTTAAAGGCTTGTTTGACCCTTGGGCTTAGAATTGAATTTGGCTAGAACGTCCTCATAAAGCATTGGGTAGGGATTTGGAACCTAAGACATCTCCTCATCTAGTTCTTTCGTTATACTGAGAGGAGCGATTATATATGTCCAATCTTTAGTGATGGTGGGACCGCCCAAGATGTATGTCGTCCAACCTGACCCGAGACCTTTCTTTCTATCCACACTTGTTTAGGTGGTATTCTCCTCTTTACTAGTTTCATAAATTTGAAACCACTCAAATACTTATCTGTCTTAGAATTGAATTTGGCTAGAACGTCCTCATAAAGCATTGGGTAGGGATTTGGAACCTAAGACATCTCCTCATCTAGTTCTTTATCTGGGAAATTCTAGGATATTAGAATGCAAATTAGCAATATAGATTCACATTTTTTTTAAAAAATGTTTTACACTTTCAAGTCCGATTTTGAATAAAATAGTTGAGGTCAAACACGGTCTTAGTAATCAATTAGGTGGCTACACACACATATATGCGTATATACATGTAAATATTAATTATAATGAAATCTCAGAAAATGTGAACTAGATCACATCTGCCTTGAATTTTAGCAACAATGAATGCAAAATTCCATGGCTAAGCAGACAACACGCATTTTCCACATAAAAGGCCAGCTCATCACGTGCATTGCACACTATTTAATATTTATTATTTTCAAGAAATTAGTCTTTTGATTCGACCAACCACATTAATTAATGTCGTTATGGTGTAGGCTAAGTATCCAACTTCCCTCTCTGAAGTTCCGTCACGTTTACTCATATGTTTCTTTGAAATTTCGTTACTACTGGTCTGAACATCTAAAATTATTAAACATAATCACAATTAATTATCGATTAATTAGACATTTTATTCATGATAATAGGAAAAAAATGAAAACACCAAAGGGGAAAAAAAAGGAATCATTCTTATGATATCTGCTATAAATTCTATGACTTTAATCATATAATTTACATTAATCAAACCTGTTAGATCATATGCAATGATCTATAAATTACATGGATTCAAGAACTAAAACAATTGAAAATCACATCCCATCACTAACCGTTCTGTTGTATGATCCATATACATATGTATCTTCATCTCTGCATCATCAGAAGCTTAATGGTGTAAAGGGTTTGGTCCAGTAGGGACAAGGCGCTTTTCCACACCATAACGCGGGTCGATCTCGTTTTCCAGTGTGTCCGGATGCTGGTGGAGGTCTGGTGCAGGTTTCCGGTGGCGGAGGCGCTTGAGAAACGGCCTAAAGTCAAACTTTCTGCCGGTGATTAGTGCTTTTCTATGGATCAAATGATGATATGAAGAGGCATTGTTGAGGTCTTTCACGGTGTAACCTTCATGAAATAGTATTAGGAAAAGAAAGAGGCAAAGAACGGGATAGAACAGATGGGGAATTTTGATGGCCATGTGGAGAAAAATGGAGGAGAATTAGGGTTTGCAGGAGAAGCATGGAGCAATGAAATAAGAAGAAATGGGGGTGGGGTTTCCAATAAATGTTCCTTGATTTTCAAGGAACAAAAGAGGTCATTATGTGGATTGTCAAAACCTGAATTATGTAATGGTTGATTATGATCACTACCTATATTCAACTTTTATTACCTTGAAATTAGAAAATTGATATAGTCAAACTCTATTATTTTATTTATGTCTAAGGCAGAATAGTTTGCACTCGATTAGGGAATATAGTCGGCAGGACTAGTGACTAGTCACGCACCATCCGTACAAAGGAAGAAGTCTCTCAAGGTTTGAATCTCATAGACAAAAAAACTCGAATCATGATGATATACAACAAGAACTATTGGATCATTAACACGAGATGATCAAACAAGTTTATATATTAAGCTATAAGTAATGTAGTGACGAATATATTGAAAATTTTGATATTGACTTAGATGAATGTTGGTGGCATACTTAAGAGATACACGTTGGACGGAAAATTTGACTTGTAACTAGATTTACGTGAACGCATGAAGAAGAGCTTGGATATAAACGGTGCCACGAATTGAGTTGGCTGCAAATTATTTTGACCATGTCATGCCAAGAACACGGATCTTGTCTGGATTATGCCATGACCCAGCTGGAGCTTCTAAAATGGGGGTCCTGCTTGAAACCTCTAAATTGGAGAAACCATGCCGCTTTGAGTAAATAATGCACCAAGTTTTCAGGGAAGGGAAAATGCACTTCATGATTTTTTGGACCAAGCAACCTTGCACTTTTATGGAAGAGGGGAGGTAATTATTAGGAGTGGCAAATTAAGGTAAAGATCAAGAATAAAAGAAAAAGGAATGCAATTGAAATATATCTCCTACTTCTACTAAAGTTCTTTCACTTCATTTTGTTAATTTATGATCAAATAATTTGCAATTTAATTTCATATTCATTCATGACTCATGGTATAATTGTCAAAACCGCACCAACAATAAAAATAGGTGAATTAGATTTATTTATTTTTTAAACAAAAATAGGAGATTTAGACTGAATTTTTTTTTCTTTCTTTTTTTTTTTTTCACATTTGAGTCAATCGAGAATCCTTTAACTAGTTAGTTTTTGCAAATGTTTTAGTTTACCCTTTTTTTTAGTCTGTGGTGTTTCGATTTATTTGTGTAATGCACGTCTCGGCTATATAAGACATGATTTGGATTGAATTTGTGTTGATTTTGTCTTGCTTTCGATATTTTAGGACAAAATTAAAATATTGAAATACATTTATGATAATGAAGAGAAATTCAACAAGAGAATAGGTGTTTTGGAGTCGTGTTGAAGGTTAAAAGTGGAAAGCAAAAGTTAAGCGTGATGCCCAGGTTTAACGAAATATCAGTTTAATTTTACCAATCCATAAATCAACCATTCTATATGTGCACTCTCCTTCACATCTTGGTTGACGCTCTTCTAGTTGGATCTGTCAAAGCCATTGATTTTAAATCCATCTATAACATAACTTCACAAATTTCTTCCATATAGGAGGGAATGTCAACAAATGTGTGAAACACAATGTATATCTAGCATAATTCTCCATAAATACTATAAAGCAGGAAACTTTAAAAAAACAATCATGCTATGGGTACATTGCGGTATCCAACGGGGTGTCCTCGACATTGGCCGAGGTGCCTGTCACGCCGGGGTCCACTTGCGCCTCGGCTAATACCAAGGTGTGGACACCCCGTTGGACACCTCGGTGTACCACAAACATTATTCTTAAAAAAATGGAAGAACTTGAGAAATGCAACTATTATGATCATTGCAATTTAATAACGAAATACGATTTACACAAAATAAGGTTCGCCTACCAATTGTAGTATTTTTAATAGTCACCACCTTGGTACAATGATATAAAGTTCTCGATACAGTTATTTCTACCATGGTTAACATCATTTGCTCCATTACCTTAAAATGGTCAACAAGAATTAATATTAAGCTGACTCAATAGTCCAAGAATTTACTTAAAGGTATACTTTGGTACCAATATCTGCAAGACTGAAATAAGTAGATGAATTTATTTATTTATTTATTATTTTTTTTATAAGTTTAACAATTCAAATATATAGCAAATTGATTGTAAAATAAAGAACAACTTCTTCATCAATAAAATCAAACTCAAGCAATAATCTTTTTAACCAAATACCACCTTTGATTGCTCTGGGCATCTATATACTTTGCTTCTATAGAAGATAAAACAACAATTTTTTGTAGTTGAGATTTCCCACTAACACGGGAATTACAAAGAGTATACACATAAACAGAAGTTGATTTTATATTATCTATATCACCTGTAAAAATATCATTTCAATATAACACATTTACCTTCTTTTTTATGCTGTATTACAAAATCAGATGTTACTCTAATAATTCCATAGATTCCCAATGTATCTCACCTGTATTACCCATCTACTAAGTAAACTTATAGAGAAAGCTAAATTAGGTTTGTTGAGTTTTGATACTTAATAAATCTCGGGCGATGATATTACGCATTGGAAATCCTCAATCAGTTTTGACCAAATGACTGAATAATTATAAACATCTCTATGAAATGGTACAACCCGAAAATCATTTAAGACCATCTGAAGTGGCCAATTTAATTGGAGACGCTCAAGGTTTCTTCCTTTCTTGGATGGCTTTTAGTATTAGCCCACTTACCTATATACTTGGCCCACTTATCGGCTACCTATTAGTTTTCTTTTGGGCTTGACCCATTACTAAATCTAACCCTTAACTATATATTGCGTGTGTGCGCTTCCCACTTTTGCTAGTGATCGTGTGTTATTTCCCACTTTCACTGAGAGCAAAACTCGACAGTTTCTTCCTTGCTTTGTGCCTGTCGTATTTTCCTTTTCTCTTACCTTTCTGGCTATCTGACCCTTTGTGTCTGAAATAATGCTCCATTTTCGTGTTCTTTGTGGGTGCAACCATTAGCAAACGAAGTGAAGAAGTGCTGTAGTTTTGGGTGGTTGATTGAAGGTGTTTCATAAAGTCGAAATTGGTAGACTGGGCCCAAAAATATACCTTAGTGTCCATTCTTCCATGGTAATTGGTATCAGAGCCACGCTGGTGGTGAATTTTTAGCAAAAAATTGATCTAAAAATACCCTGAAATCAAGCAAAAAAAGAAACAGAATCTGTCTAGATTTTTAAAAACCCATTGGACCTATTTCTGTGTTTTCGGCCAAACCAACAACTGGTTGGAGAAACCAAGACCACGGGTGGACTCCGCAAGTGGAGGCGCTCTTCGATCGATTGCGCGTGGTGCCCGATGGTGGCGCATGGTGGCTGGTGTGCGGGGCTCCGTGTGACAGCGTGTCAGGTAGTTTCAAGCGATGGTTTCTTTGGGCAAAATATTTCTAACATGATTTCTAACGATTTGGTGTTGTTAGTTTTCTTCTTTCAGGTAATATACTAAAACACCGACAATTTTACCCCTACGCGTTTGTGATTCGATTTTTTGTTGGATCGATTGTCGCGGTTGCAGACTTGATAAGAGTATAAAATATAATATTTTTCCATCTTAATTATTGTATTATTGTGATTATTTGATATAAAAATATACTCATTATATACTTGTGCTTTGATTCAGATTGCATTTTGGTAGAAAATGTGAAATTTAGAAGAAAAGAGCGAAAAATGACCAAAATGGAGGAAAGTGAAAGTTTAGGGACCAAGTTGCAAATAATCTAAAAATGAGACGGGTGATGAAATGATTATTTGAGAAAGCTAAGAGTCAATTTGGTGCAATTAGAAGTCAAAAGAAATTAAATATGACCATAACATATTCACAAATCAAATTCCAACTGCATAAAAATTTTTCAAATTTTCAGCTGGAGATTGAAGTCCACTTTTGACCCAGTAAACGTTAGAATTTAGAAAAAGCTATTTCTAGTAAAAATCGTAGCCCTTTATGTTAGCTTTCCAACGCATTTTGAATTACCTTAATTGGAAATTTATGGTCAAAATACTGAAAGTAATCTCACAAAACATTCTAGCCGAAAATTTAGTTTCTTTATTCGGTTCAACCACTTTTGAAAACAACTTGGCACACGATTTTAAACCCTAGACTTGACAGAGAACGCCCCTCCATAACAATTTTCTTTTCTTGGGTTAAAGAACTCGATGGAGAACTAAGGGAGGTGTATTCAATTGAGACTTTTGAAAACTTTGATAGACTTTTTTTAAGTGATGACTTTTGTAAATTTCGTAGATATTTTATGGATTTGTATGGAATTAGTGGAAATCTTTCGTAGATTTCTATGGATTTTCATTTTAAAATTTTTATAAATAAAAATCAATTTATTTAAATTTAATTATAAAATTTTCACATAAAATTGATATTTAAAAAAAATGAATGAAAAAAGAAAAAGAAATACAAGAATCCAATTTAATTTTTCATAGAAAATAGAAATAATAGATAAAGAAAGATAAATAGAATATAATCAATAGAAAAAAATAAATTATAATCACACATGTCCATGGAATGTTAAAAAAAAGAAATATTGAAAAAAAAATTGTGAAAATCTCCCAAAATCTCGTCATTAATGAGAGAGAAATTTTAAAATTTTATATGAGTACTTTCTACTTAAAAGTTAGTACTCCAACTACTTTTATAAAAGTCTCTAGAAGTCATTAAAATTTAAATACACAAAGACTTATAGAGACTTTTAAAAAAATTTAATTGAATACACCGTAATTTTTAGAAAATTTTTAAGAATCAATAAAAGTCTCAATTGAATACACCGTAACTTTTAGAGAGTTTCAAAAAGTTTCAATTGAATATCCCTAAACATTTTAAATCTCAAAAAGTCATCAAAAGTCTCAATTGAATATATCTCCCTAAATTCCTAGGTGAAACTACGAAGGAACTCATTGGATTTGGTGACTTTACATCATTTATTCATGCAAATTGATATTTTTATTGTCAAACACTTCTAGATCTAGACTTTCTTTTATGAATTTACTTTGGAATTGATTTAACTTTTACTAGATTTTTCATAGATTCAATCATGTTTTTTCTATTGTGGAATTGAACTAATTGTTGAATTTCAATTTCAATCAACTTTATTGGTGGATTATTTACTGCCTTATGCGTTATGTATATAATCGATTCTTAATCTTAGTCCAATAAACATGTGTGGGAATATTTTACAAAAGTCTAGATCCTAGGATTACAATTGAAATTTGATTCATCTTCATTGTTAAATCATCCGATTAGAGAGTTGGGATGAAAACATTTAATTGAGCAAAAAGCCATGAATTATTGATGTTGATGATCCAATCCAATTGAAGGAATTCGGAAGCTTCACTAAACTTTCATATTGATAATTAAATTTCATTCCAATTGACAAATTATTTTCACATAATTTGCGAATTCCTAGTTCGATAAATCATTTAAACAATTCGTCAATCTTTCTAAGGAATCGACTCTCCAAAACTGTGTTACGACTACCGCATTATTCTTTGGGTGTAATCAAATTTTAGCGCATTTTTCGAGAAGATGGTACAAATAATCGAAGGATTTTTGAGCAAAAGGGTGACTTCGTTCCTCTTTTACATTTTTTTAGTTAGTTTAATTTTGTTAGCTTTTATTTTGTTATTTCTCACAAAATTCCAAATATTTTTGGTGTGAACAGAGATTGAGAAGAGCAAGAACGATTCATTGTAAGGCAGCAACCAATGTTTGAATCTCTTCCTAACTCTCTCTTTGATACTAAATCTATTGGCACACACATCACATCACATAACACAATGACTAATAGCGAACACGAAGAGGCACCAACTAGGACTTTACATGATTATCTTAACCTCACACGCACATCTACACCATCATGCATTATATTTCCACCTAATATGTCACGTATGGACCTTAAACCGGGAACGATCCAACTTCTTCCCACCTTTCACGGTCTTGAAAATGAAAATTCATACGTACATATCAGGGAAATCGAAGAGGTGGTTGCAACTTTCCACAATCAACATGGTACAATAGATGCAGTTAGACTTAAATTTTTCCCATTTTCTCTTAAAGAAAGAGCGAAAAGCTAGCTGTATTCATTGTGACCACATTCGATTGGGACTTGGGCTGAAATGACCCAAGCCTTATTTGGCAAGTACTTTCCCCATCACAAAACAACTGCATTGAAAAATCAAATCTCTTCTTTTACTCAAAAAGAGAGTGAAACTTTATATCAAGCATGAGAAATGTACAATGAATTGCAAGCCCTCTGCCCCCACCACGATTATGAAAGTTGGCGCACTGTGAGTTATTTTTATGAGCAATTATTACCTAAGGAACGTCAATTTGTTTAAATGATCTGTAATGGTGAATTTTTACAAAAAAATCTGGATGAGATTATAGACTACTTAGATGACTTAGTCGAGAAAGCACATACTTGGACTGGACCTAGTGCCACGGAGAGTACTAATAGGTCACGACCCACTGGAAACCCGAATACCACAGGTATTTATCATCTTAGGGAGGAAGATAACCTTAGAGCAAAGGTAGAAGCCCTTACTAGAGAACTTGAAAACCTACGTGCTAAGGATTCAAAAACAACTCGATCTGTTTCCTGTGTTGAGTATTTAGAACCTTATTTTGTGTGTGGAGGGAGTGATCACCTAGCACAGGAGTGTGCCACTTATGTTGAAATGAGAGGACTTTATGAGGAATATTGTAATGCTCTAGGCATATATCAAAAGTCCTATACCCTTTACCCCGAGACTTACAACTCAGGATGGCGAAATCACCCCAACTTTAGCTGGAAGTCTGAAAACCAACAACATGCCCAATCCAATAGAGCTTACAATGCACCCCCATATCAACCCACATCCTCTAGGAATTCTTTAGAAGATACTTTACATTCATTTATTGAGGCACAGGGTAAAACAAATAAAAAATTTGAGACTATGATTGGCCAGTTAGTTGAGGAAAATAAAGAGATAAAGAATCACGTGTCCAAACTAACCAATGCTTTAGCTGTAGGAGAACATGGAAAATTTCCGGCTCAAGCTCAACTAAGTCCAAAGGGACAACACATGACACAAACTTCGGGATCAGGAGAGACCAACTTTAAAGAAGTAAATGTCATAACCACTAGATCTGGGAAAGTCATTGAACCAGCCCTTCAATCTAGGGAGAATGAAAAAGACCCTAGCAATTCAGAAGAGAGTATCCCTAGTGAGGAGGTAGTGAAAAATCCATCTAGAGTGCACTTCCTTTAAACTCTCAAGTCTACCTCAAAATCTATTGGCTAACATAGTGAAATCCTAGAGCATCTAAAACAAGTAAAAATCAATCTACCTCTCTAACATATGATCTCCTAGGTTCCCACATATGCTAAAGTCCTAAAAGACTTGTGCACTGTGAAGAGGAAACACCATGTCAAGAAAACTGCTTTCTTGACTGAACATGTGAGTACTGTAATTGAGCAAAAGATTTTACCAAAGTATAAGGACCCTGGTCGTCCTACTGTTTCTTGCATCATTGGGAACCATGTGATTTCACAAGCCCTTCTTGATCTTGGGTCTAGTGTCAATATCATGCTGTATGACAGTTACTTGTCATTAGGGCTAGGAGAGATGAAACCTACATCAGTAAGTTTACAATTGGCTGATCGATCCACTATTAGGCCTGGGGGAGTAGTTGAGGATGTGTTGGTACAAGTTGACAAATTGTACTACCCGTTGACTTCTTGATTTTGGACCTAAAAGTTTATGTGAATGTTAACTCCAAAATTTCTATAATTCTTGGTAGACCTTTTCTTGAGACAGCTAATGCTCTTATCAATTGCAAAAATAATCTAATGAAACTATCATTTGGGAACATGACCCCTAGATGTCAACATCTTTCACATCATGAAGCAACCTGAGGAGGATGACAAGTGTCATCAAACATTCATAATTGATGCACTCGTTCAGGAGGAAGCACTTGCAATTATTGAGCCCAACCCTTTAAACTCTTTTCTTTTAAATTTTGAAATTCTAGTAGGGTATGATGATGGGGAATATGCTAATATTTGTGCTGTCTTTGATGATTTGTAGGATTGTGGAACATTACCGACAATTATTTCCTCTGAGCTTGGTGCAATACGAAGAGTGTTGACAACGCCCTGGTTGGATGCGAGCTAAAGAAACAAACATTAGGTCGAGTCGACGACAATAAATAAAGGCGCTACTTGGGAGGCAACCCAAAGGGAGTTCTTTTCCCTTCTTTTATCTTATTTCTGCATTTGTTGGGTTTATTTTCATCACATGCATTATTCACTGCATTCTAGTTTATTTTCATTTTCTGCATCACCTTTTCCATTGAAAACTTTCAGGCTTCTTATATTTCGGCTCATGTGATTTATTTCGGCACTCAGGTGACATCTTTCCTTACCTTTATTTGGTAGACATGTTTTTGCATTGAGGATAATGCAATGTTTAGTTGGGGAAGAGTTTAACTTAAAATTTGTTGTGAATTGCATGATTTATATGGAATTTTGATCTAAATTTTTTCTTTTAAGTCTCTATTTGCTACATGTTCATGTTCATGAATGACAAAATATGCCACTAGGAGTTAATATTGTTCATGTGAGTCTAGATGTTAAGACACTTGCTGAATCATTTTGTGTATATAAGTCTTGTGGTAAGATAGTGGTTTAACACATGTAGCTAGAGAAGTCTCTCGTTGAAATTTTCTTGTGAGAGAATTGGTGAGGATTGAGAGCTATATATACTAAAAATGGTAATAAACATTTATTGATTTTGTGAATTGGAAACTTCTTCAGAGAATAACATTATACGGTATGTGGTAAGACGGTGGATTATTCTTGGAAAATGATCAATTTAGGACTGAAGTTTAGCCTTCAGACTAGTTCTTCTCTTTTCATAATTATAATCTCCTAGTAGCCACTTTGAGCCAATACACATATAATCATTTCTTTTCATGCGCCTATGTTATCCAAACCTCTTCACATTGGAATAAAGTCTATAAACATTCATTTTCAAACATTTATGCTTCCAAGTGTATAGTAAGTATTGAATGTCATTTGAGAAGAAAAGCAACAAAGAAAAGTGATGAGAGTTGATAATGCTCAGGTGGAATGATGAATCTTAAAAAAAGATGAAGGAGAATTTCAAAAAAAATAAAAATGAAAAAAATAAGTCGCAAAAAGTTGATAAAAAAAAGAAAAAGAAATTGAATTACTGTTGAGAATTAAAAGGTTGAGGAATGTATTGATGTAAAGGATTGATATGTTGAAATGCTTGTTGAGATGCCTGGCTAGATACTCGGAAGTCCTTAAATTCTTTTTGCCCTACTTTTCACATAACCCAACTTAACCCTTTTCACACCCTTTGCATTGGTTGTTTTGATCTTAAGTAGGGTTGTGGTAAGAAGTTGATGGATTCTCTTTTGATAGTGTGTCTATCATGTGATTAAAGTTTGTTTGTTGCTTATTGATAAATATTTAAGCCTTCAAATTATGAATGTATACCCTTTCTTGGCTCCGTAGAAAAAAACCCACACTAAACACTTTAATACCCATGAGTTATGGGGCTGAACCTTCAGCTTGAGACATACTTATTTTTGCATGTGTTAGGGTTAGCGGTAAGATGGTTATGCCTTGACACACACTCACACATTTGACATGTGTTTTCGATATCTTGATGATCATAACATTATTAATTTCGTGTAGTGCTGAGTTTGAAAGGGACATAGCGTATGGTTAAATTGATACTTAATAATTTCACTTGTATCACAGTCTAATCATTCGTTTACTTGTTATGTATTGAATTGCTAAGGACTAGCAATAAACAAATTGGGGTGTGTGATAAGAGTGTATTATTGCATTGTTGTGATTATTTGATATCAAAATACACTCATTATACTTGTACTTTGATTCATGTTACATTTTGGTAGAAAATGTGATATTTAGAAGAAAAGAGCGAAAATGACCAAAATGGAAGAAAGTGAAAATTTAGGGACCAAGTTGCAAATAATCTAAAGATGAGACGAGTGATGGAATGATGATTCGAGAAAGCCAGGAGTCCATTAGGTGCAATTAGAAGTGAAAAGAAGTTAAATTTGAACATAACATATTATTAAATCAAATTCCAACTGCATAAAGATTTTCAAAATTTTCAGCTGGAGATTGAAGTCCCCTTTTGACCTAGAAAATGTCATAATTTGGAAAATGGTTTTTTTTTTTAAAAAAAAAAATTGTAGCCCTTTATGTTAGTTTTCCAATTCACTTTGAATTACCTTAATTGGATATCGAGAGAGAAAGTTATGGTCAAAATATTGAAAATAGTCGCATAGAATATTCTAGCCAAAAATTTAGTTTCCTTATTCGGTTCAACCTCTTTTGAAAACAACTTGGCGTGCGGTTTTAAGCCCTAGACTTGGCAAAGAACGCCCCTCTTCACCTCTATAACAATTTTCTCTCATCTTGGGCTAAAGAATTCGATGGAGAACTAAATTCCTAGGTGAAGCTACGAAGGAACTCATTGGATTTGGCGACTTCACATCATTTATTCATGCAAATTGGTATTTTTATTGTTAAACACTTCTAGATCTAGACTTTATTTTATGAATTTATTTTGAAATTGATTTAACTTTTACTAAATTCTTCATAGACTCAATCATTTTTTTTCTATTGTGAAATTAAACTGATTGAAACAATAGTCATGGGGGGTCCTTCCAGTGATTCAATTTTAATAAACTTTATTGATGGATTATTTACTGCCTTATGCATTGTGGATATGGTCGATTCTTAATCTTAGTCTAATAAACATGTGTGGGAATAGTTTACAAAAGTCTAGATCCTAAGATTACAATTGAAATTTGATTGATCTTCATTGTTAAATCTTCTGATTAGAGAGTTGGGATGAAAAGCTGTGATTGAGCAAAAAGCCATGAATTATTGATGTTGATGATCCAATCCAATTGAAGGAATTCGGATGCTTCACTAATTTCGCATATTGATAATTAAATCTCATTCCTATTGACAAATTATTTTCACATAATTCACGAAATACTAGTTCGATAAATCTTTTAAAAAAATTCTACATCTCCATGTGGAATCGACACCTCAAAGCTATTGCATTATTCTTTGGGCATAATCAAGATTTTAAGGCAAATATTGGTGGTCCTGAAGCAGCAAACTCATATCTCTCGTTATTTACGAACTCAGATTGTCCCGTTCTGATAAATTGGCTTGTCTTATTTAAATTTCAGTATTAGCGCGTCATTGTGTGAAGTGACATTAGGATTGAGATTACCGTGAAGGGGTAACCCTTACTTGTGCTAGAAAATTAAGAATTTCTCTCATATTTGAAGTGTTGGATTTAATTGCAAGTTGATTATTGATTCTGTAATTTGAATTGCCATTAAGTCACTGTGTGAAAAAATAATTTTGTTGACATATCCTTGTGTTGCATTGAATATTTCATTAGAACACCTGGACTTAACTCGTTTGACCATTTACTTGATATTGAGATCTCAAATCTCATGAAATCATGAGAATTTAGAATGACTCATATTGTGATCTTAGGATTACTTTGTGTTACCTAATTTTGCATTTTGGTGTTCTTTTTTCAAAAAATGATTCACATTTTGAAATGGGAATCTTCAATGGAAAATGAGACTTTTTAATTTGACAATAAAAGATGAGGAAAATTTTGGTTCAACAAAAGGTTTCAAGAGCCATCGATGGCTATTTTTTTTTTTAATTTGTCAAAAGAACAAAAAAAGAATTTGACAAACTTGTTTACACTTCAATTATTTTACACCAATCAGATACTATTTTGAGAAAATTTGGTAAATTTTGTTCCACAAAAAACTTTAAAAAAAAGTTTGAACCTCACTATTGTGGATAATCTTCCAATGATTGATTATTTTATGAATCGTGATCATTTTCAGATTCATCAACCGATACTCCTCTATTAAAAGTAGCATGTGTATTATCCACAATTTCAACCTATATTTGCGATTGAAACTCATTTGTTTAAACATCACTCAGTTAGCTCCACCTCAATTTTTGAATCTCTGCATGTTTTATTTAACTGCATATCGAGGTTTGAGTTAAAAATTTTAAGACATGGCATCTCACACTCATTGAACAACACATTCATACTTATAATGACTTCATACCCCTTAGAATCCCTCACCCATAGTTTGTATCGCTTCCCTATAACCTAAAAATGCACACCTCAATTCTCTAGGTTCTAATTTACCCTCGTGTTGTCGCACACCAAAATATTTTGTTGGTCTTTTACTCTATACCTTTCCAGGAGTTTTGAAGTGTATAATTATAGCATGACTCTTATGTATTAGATAACTAGTTGTATTTACACAGCTTATACCCAAATCAGATTTGAGGGGAATGAATTTAGCAACATACATCTAATATTATCAAGAATCTATTCATTCTCTAAACCAAGCTTTTTTGTTGTGGAGTGTGTTGTAGTTTCATGTTTTAGAATACCAAATATTTTTGCACGAGTCATCAAATTCAAATACCATTGCACAAATCATCAAACTCAAAATTGTAGAATTCTAATCCATTATCAGGTCTTAAAACTTTAATCTTTTGATCAGTTTGATTTTCTATTCAAAAATTTCCAATCTTGAAAATATCACATTGAGATTGTAAAAGAAAATGACAATTTTTCTATAAAAATAATCTATTATCAGAAGAAAATATTTAAGATAAACATGGATTGTTACATTAGGTCAGCATGCAAGCATTCAAGTATTCAAGTAGATTTATGAAAGTCAGGTAAAAAAAGTAATATGTTATATTTTTCTAAAATGAAATAATCATAGAAACTCAAATTTTCAACATTATCTTTTCCAAAAGCCCCTTATTTTCTAAAAATTTATTATCTTTTATCGCTAATGTCATCCAATTGTTGGTGCTATATTTGTGATTTGTTATTGGAGACTAATAGTTGCTGAAGTGAAACCAAAAACATTTCCCAGTTTGTAAAATAAAGATATCATATCTCTTGGAAGTGTCAATAACTAGATGTTAACCCTTCAAGATTTTAATGTGTCACATTTTTATCTTAATGTCATAATCAAGGCCGTCTAAACCCCTAAGGATATTAGATTTCTCTATAGGTCAAGTACATACCTAGTTCTTTCTAAAATTAGATTAAGCCTATGTTTGGCCCTGATTATCCTGAGCACTTATTTTGTCAAAATTCATTTTTAATCACACATTCCCCTATTAAATAATGTTACACGTAAATCGAAAACTTTTTCATTACTTTTTAACTTTACATTTTCCCCAAAAAAAAAAATCATTATTCTAAAATATTTTTTTTTTTTTCCAAATTACATTTCAGTGGAGCCATAAGAAGGTCTAAAATTGTTTTTACATTTAATGTTATATTCTCCACACCCTTAATTTAACATGACATATGGTTACTCATTAAAACTTGACCTCTATAAACATATTCAGAAGATTTAAAAACTAGATAGTAGATACACGAACTTCGTGAAAATGACACTTGATTCATCATTATATTTACTTGATTACAATATACTTGTGAGATTTTAATGAATGGTTGAATTATTGGGAACTACCGAACATAACCATACACAATCAGATAATCCATTGACCCTGCATTTCACTATTGATCTCATCAAGAATCATTTAAATTGGACATCTCTTTCAAAAATAGGTATGGAATTAGAAGATTTTGATCTACGTCCTCTTAGATATAATGCCAATCTAATCACAATTATGCTAGCATATACAAAGATTTGAAATTAGTGAATAATTCACAAATATATTAAAATGATTATTAGTTCTATATTTACTTTACATTTTTTTAGTTTTCAAAGTATTGTTTTTAATTATATAATAGTAACATAGTGTTTTGTGTTTTAAAAAAGTATGTTACACATTTTATCATTTTGTTTTTGTCGTCGCCATACTTATAACAGAGTGTATTACTGATGTTTTGATGTACATTTTCATGGTGACCACGGCCATTGACACCATCACTATCACTTTCATAACACATCGCCATAGACAACTAAATCTAACACCACCATCTTTGCCACCAACACACAACAACAAACACCCCAAACATATACAACCAAATCTGACGCCACCACCAGTACCACCTCTCCTAACCACAAAAATAAAAGCATACACATGCAACCATACACCACATTTTCGAACATCGAACACTAAATCGTAAACTCTCATCTTTATGTTTACTAATGCCATCATAGTCGACAATTAAAAGGTGCATGCAATTTTAGATTTGAAATCACATTGAGAATATAGTGTTGGAACGAGGGGAGTTAGTGGTGATGAGGATGCTGGTGGCAGAGATATTCTTGTAGGGGTTAGGCTTGTAGATGGTGAAGACGTGATTGAAGTATGAGGAAGCAAGAGCAGTTGGCTATGACGTAACATTAGTTGGTGGTAAAAGGAATTTACGAAAAATATTGTTTTTGTTGTTGGTGGTGGTGGTGATGCACGGTGTAGTGGTGGATCCAGCACACGACGAGCTTAAACGATCGCCCGTTCTGGATCAGCTGGCATTAATTTTCTTTTTTCATTTTTTTGTCAATGTACATATGTTTTTGTTTTATATGTATATATTATCTCTCTTCCTTTGAAACAATTCTAGTGGTCAATTGGTTGGAGCACTCGGAATGGTAAGTGAGGTCTTGAGTTTGACTCTCCACAAGAACAATCCTTTTATGTCTTGGTTTATTATTTTCACCATTATCAAAAAATTAGTTATTAGAAATAGTGCAACAATATAAATTCGAACCTAGGCTCTTCTTTGTAATTATTGAAAGCTTGACCACTATGGCATTTGATTGAAGCTTAAGCAGAATGTAACAATACATTATATGTTGAGTTTTAGCAAAGTAATTGATATTCTTTTCGTTTTAATTATTATAAAACTAAAATTCAACCTTTTAATGACACAACGGTTAAACCGCTGACTCAATGACCTAATAATTTGTTTGGGTCAACGATCGAATCGGATATGATGACTGTGTTTTGAAGAGTGAAAAAATAACAAAGAAGAAAATTAAATTGAAAATTGACATTTATTGATGCCCAAAAATTTAATTATTTAATCTTCTCATTAGAAACTATTTAATCAAGAAAAAAATTTAGCAATTCGGATAAGCATTGACACAAATTTTTCTTCTTACATTCAATGACAAAATCTTTGCCGTTATTAAAACTATGAAATAGTCTTTTTTTTTTGCTAGACTAAGATTATTAATAAATCGAACAAAGAAAGCAAGTAATTTGACCAAACTTGAAATTCTTACTCGATAAATATTATTAGATTGGTAGATAATATACATCTATACTTGCAATTCGAATACGATACATGTAATTTTAATTCACGGTATTGGTCTTCATTGTCGCCATTAACGGTCAACGACCACCCGTGTTTACTTGAAATTCTAGATTCGCCATTGGCGCGGTAGTTGTGGTTGTTGTCTAAAGGCGGTAGACTTTGTAGTTGTTGTGTTTAGGTGGAGGTAGTGTTGGAAATATGTTGTTCAAAATCAATAAACATGTGTGTGGAATGGAATGAACAAAACAGAATGGAGACCTAAATTTTGGTCCATGCGACTGCATAGACAATTTGGCCATGCGATCGTATGGTCATCACCTGAGAATTTGTGGACGGTCACAAGGGAAACTATGCGACTGCATGGTACATTTAAAGTGACCATTGGGGGTCGTTTTTCAGTTAGTCTTTTGGTGGCTTTTGGAGAGAATCTTGCATCTCTTTATGACTTTTTGGCACCAATTCGTAGGGTATTGATTGACATCTATAAATAGGTGTTGAAGGATCAATAGATAATATTGAAAAATCATATGAGAAACTTATTTTACATTCCACAAGAAAGAAAATTTCTTTCTATTTCCATATTCAAGCAATTCCCTCGTGTTCTTCAAGTTCGGGTGGAAAAACATTTATGCTTTAATATTTTTCTGCAACAAGGCTTGATAAATCCCGGGAACCGTTTGTTGTAAAACCCTTGAAGCATCTCATATAATCCGAAGAGGGGGCAAATACTGTTCGAGGACGGCGGAATTATTTTCGTGTTTGAGCCTTCATATTGGTTTTGATCTTCTTGTTCACTTTCATCTTCTTGAATTTCTATTTCTTGGTTTCTTCTCCAAACCCTGATGTTGATAATTTCCCAACCGGTAAGGGGTCTTGGAATGTTTGCAATAATTTCAAAAACAAAAACAAAATGACAGTACATTTGGAATTATGAAATTTGTGAGCACTTGATGTAATTTCCATTTGAAATTATGATTCCAAAATGTGCTCGTACTAGGCTTGCACTTGCCTCGCTAATAATTTTTACGTGACTAAAGGGACATTAACAGTCATTAAAAAATTGAATAAAAATGAAGGAAAAGCCGACTGTTGAAATCAAATCGATGACCAAAGCGATGCTCTATTTTCGATAGGGTACAAATATCTAAATTTGATATTTTTAGATACTTTTCAGAACTATTGCCAATACTAAGCAGCAGTTAGGGTATTAGTTCATTCTCACGTTCTTGAATCGATTGGCGAATCTATTGGCACATGTATTTATTTTCTTGTTTCAAACTAGGTCTTTTCCAAACATGAGTTTGGAATTGCCCATTCTATAGGGAAAGACATGAGGGGCGTAGGAATGGCTATATTTTGGGTAGCAAACTTCAGGCAAATATGATGCGTATGGATACAAGTTATGACTGGTGATGCTTAAGCATCTGATGTTGGTTAGTCAACCCCTCTCGCTAGACCTAGTAGCTCTAACTTTTAAAAACCAATCAAAAAGCAAGGGTCGTAGGCTAGTAGCTTGACATGGCCTAACCGCCCTAGCCGTGCATTAAGCTGTCCCAAAGGCAGGTAGTACATTTTCGACAGCTCTAATGGCAATGTATTTACTTTTACTTTTTAATTAACTTATACAAATCCAGGGCATTTATTTAGCCCATGTTTGATACTCATTAAATTAAATTATATTACATTCCATTTTTCTCTCTCCTATTTTCAACTACACAATTTTCCATAAAATAATATTACATGTAAATCGAAAACTTTTTCTTCTTTTTCAATTACTCATTTTTCTAAAAAATATTATTCCCCCTATTTTCATTTTCAAGTAATGGGCATAAAAAAAGGGGCTTATTTTTCAGACAAATTAATTCAAACTGATTTTTAATTAAATTGAACACGAAAATGAAAAGCATGTACCAAACATCCGTTCCTTAATCATTTTAGTCATATTTAATTCACGTTACTAAACATGTTATAAATATTTACTAATAGAATTTCTAAACTCCTTTTAAGTTATATTACTTTGTTTCAAACAAGAATGGAGGGTAAATTTCATCTATTGTCACTGGATTTTTAGTGTTCAAAAAATTAGTAAAAAAGCAATCAGATTTGGGTTATTAGTCGTTACGAGTTACTATAAATCTTAATTTATTTTAAATTTAGCCACTCGATCACCTTCTATCACTCTTTGTCTCCAATTTGACGAAAACTGCTTAGTCGATAACCGTACAATATCTAATATTTCACATAATTATTACGTGACACTTTCGAAATGAAATTTGTCGAATAAGAGTCATAGTAATATCTTTATATGAAAATGTTAAAATTAGTGTCTTTTAGTTTTAATGCTTTATGACATCACATGTTGTGCATTGATCATTTGGAAGAAAGTTCAATAGATACATAGTTAAGGATGGTGCAGACTTGAGGCCAGAAACAAATGTTAAAAATCGGAAGGAACAAAATGAAAATTTTCCAAATTTGCAAAGTTATATTTTGTTATGATTGGACCATACTATCTGTTTTATAATGATGGCCCAATATATTTAAGCTCAGTACGTGATATGGTCTATGGGCTTTAAGCGCCAGGCCCAACATGTGATATAGCCTTATATATATATATATTCTCCATGGGCTTTAACGAGAAAGCGATTCGTTTCCTTTCGACGCGTATTCCCTGACCGACAAGAACTTGTTCTTGCAAAATCAGATTACAATTCCATACTTGGAATCTCGAAATTTTTAACGAAATTAGTCAAATTTTCGTCTCGAGAATGTTTGCAATAATTTCAAAAACAAAAACAAAATGACAGTACATTTGGAATTATGAAATTTGTGAGCACTTGATGTAATTTCCATTTGAAATTATGATTCCAAAATGTGCTCGTACTAGGCTTGCACTTGCCTCGCTAATAATTTTTACGTGACTAAAGGGACATTAACAGTCATTAAAAAATTGAATAAAAATGAAGGAAAAGCCGACTGTTGAAATCAAATCGATGACCAAAGCGATGCTCTATTTTCGATAGGGTACAAATATCTAAATTTGATATTTTTAGATACTTTTCAGAACTATTGCCAATACTAAGCAGCAGTTAGGGTATTAGTTCATTCTCACGTTCTTGAATCGATTGGCGAATCTATTGGCACATGTATTTATTTTCTTGTTTCAAACTAGGTCTTTTCCAAACATGAGTTTGGAATTGCCCATTCTATAGGGAAAGACATGAGGGGCGTAGGAATGGCTATATTTTGGGTAGCAAACTTCAGGCAAATATGATGCGTATGGATACAAGTTATGACTGGTGATGCTTAAGCATCTGATGTTGGTTAGTCAACCCCTCTCGCTAGACCTAGTAGCTCTAACTTTTAAAAACCAATCAAAAAGCAAGGGTCGTAGGCTAGTAGCTTGACATGGCCTAACCGCCCTAGCCGTGCATTAAGCTGTCCCAAAGGCAGGTAGTACATTTTCGACAGCTCTAATGGCAATGTATTTACTTTTACTTTTTAATTAACTTATACAAATCCAGGGCATTTATTTAGCCCATGTTTGATACTCATTAAATTAAATTATATTACATTCCATTTTTCTCTCTCCTATTTTCAACTACACAATTTTCCATAAAATAATATTACATGTAAATCGAAAACTTTTTCTTCTTTTTCAATTACTCATTTTTCTAAAAAATATTATTCCCCCTATTTTCATTTTCAAGTAATGGGCATAAAAAAAGGGGCTTATTTTTCAGACAAATTAATTCAAACTGATTTTTAATTAAATTGAACACGAAAATGAAAAGCATGTACCAAACATCCGTTCCTTAATCATTTTAGTCATATTTAATTCACGTTACTAAACATGTTATAAATATTTACTAATAGAATTTCTAAACTCCTTTTAAGTTATATTACTTTGTTTCAAACAAGAATGGAGGGTAAATTTCATCTATTGTCACTGGATTTTTAGTGTTCAAAAAATTAGTAAAAAAGCAATCAGATTTGGGTTATTAGTCGTTACGAGTTACTATAAATCTTAATTTATTTTAAATTTAGCCACTCGATCACCTTCTATCACTCTTTGTCTCCAATTTGACGAAAACTGCTTAGTCGATAACCGTACAATATCTAATATTTCACATAATTATTACGTGACACTTTCGAAATGAAATTTGTCGAATAAGAGTCATAGTAATATCTTTATATGAAAATGTTAAAATTAGTGTCTTTTAGTTTTAATGCTTTATGACATCACATGTTGTGCATTGATCATTTGGAAGAAAGTTCAATAGATACATAGTTAAGGATGGTGCAGACTTGAGGCCAGAAACAAATGTTAAAAATCGGAAGGAACAAAATGAAAATTTTCCAAATTTGCAAAGTTATATTTTGTTATGATTGGACCATACTATCTGTTTTATAATGATGGCCCAATATATTTAAGCTCAGTACGTGATATGGTCTATGGGCTTTAAGCGCCAGGCCCAACATGTGATATAGCCTTATATATATATATATTCTCCATGGGCTTTAACGAGAAAGCGATTCGTTTCCTTTCGACGCGTATTCCCTGACCGACAAGAACTTGTTCTTGCAAAATCAGATTACAATTCCATACTTGGAATCTCGAAATTTTTAACGAAATTAGTCAAATTTTCGTCTCGAGTACTAAAAGAATCAAAAAATGGTATGTAAATTGTTTTATTCATTGCTCTATCGTTTTAATTGCTCATTTATTTTTAGGGTTTAGGGTTGTTATTTCTACATGTTCGCTTTTATTTAGATGTTTCGAAGTGTTTTGCCTTTTGTTTTTTCACGATCTGAAATCATATTTGATGTATTGGATTTGTTCTTGATAGTGTTTTAGTTCTGAATACATATAAGAGCGCAGTTGTGATTTAACGATTGAACAATTTGTTAATCGACGGGGATCGTGTATTTTGCTTTTGAATTTTCCAGAATAATGTAGAAATTGGTTGGGTTCCGTGAGATCTGTGGCGTCTTTTTATTCACTTGGAAAGGGGGTTTGAGATCCTTTTTCGTTCATTTTTATTTTCAATTTTTTTTAATGTATTTAGAGGAAGACGATGTCCATATTGGGTTTATTTCATCAAGCGTTTGAATTGAATTCTGTAACGATCAATGATGTTAAATTATTTTGTTAGCACGAAGGAGGAAATTTTATCTTTATTTAATGTTTGAGAAATAATCCTTGTTTTTCACTACAGGTATATTGGAATTTGCATTTCTTATTATTAGTTACTTCACCTGCAGTTCTTATATGTACAAATATGTGATTTCTGAAAAATATATTTATTTTTTACTATATTTATTTGAAGCAATTCTTAATATTATTTATTTGACCATTTATCTGCAATTCTTCTATTCATAGAGATAAGATGTTATTCTCTTATTATATCTGATGCTTATGACTTACTTTAATGTTTGATATTTCAAGTGACTGACGTAAATTTATTTGGTTTCTGCAGTCATCGCTTGCTGCTGCAAGAGCAGATAATTTTTACTATCCTCCGGAATGGGAACCAAAAAAGGTATGCTTATGCCAGATATTTATGGGTATGATTGTTGTGGCAAGTTATTTTAATTTTTGGGCTGCTTACGCTGCTCTTCTTTTCAGGGTGGGTTGAACAAATTCCATGGACAACATGCTTTGAGGGAGAGGGCAAGAAAAATAGATCAAGGCATCTTGATTATAAGGTATTGAACTAGAGTGTGTGATCATTATTTTGTGATGCAGTTTATTTATTCACGGAATCAATGCTGCATAACTATGTTAAACTGTTCAAATTTTAGTATCATGGTGAGAAGATCAAGGGGGTAGTGTTTGGTTGTCAAGGAAATAAGAATGTTTCCTTTAGCAACATATCATATATGTGAAAATTTCACATTATACAGAAGCCTGCAGTGAGGCTTTTTTATTTATCTTTAGTAACCAAGGCAATATGAGTCTATAATTCTGAAAAATGGAATGAGGCTAAGAAAATTTTGTGACTGAGGAAAGTACAAGGAAATGTTGAACAAATTTTTTTTTTCCTCGTGATTCACTAACTTATTGAGCTTGACTAGTGTCGTGTGAATTTGAGTATACACAATACCAGCCTTACAAGGTCTAATTTGTGTGCTATAACCATCATTTAAATTTCCATTATTTGTTCATGTATAAATTATTTCTAGTCCTAAAGCTGTTTCCTTTTAATATTCTCTGAATGATGTTTGGAGTCATTGCTCCAATTCTTTTATTCATAATGTACTTATTACTGAGTGAGTTTCTTTATGAGGAGAGCTAATCGTGTTTTGTTGCATAATCACTCTATCAGAGCTTCGGAGGATACTTATTTCATCAGCCCCAGCTGTTGGGGAAAAAACATGAACTTGGTATTGTAACTATTCTAATAGCATACGACTAAAATTGACCTTGCTTTTGTGGGAAAAAAACTAATTATTTTGTTATCTTGCTGCAACAATAGGATTGAGATTTCCTTTTTTTTTTTTTTTTTTTTTTTTGGTAATGGGGTTCAACATGTAGGTCAAACTTCATACACGCACAAACTGTGTTCATTAATTTTAACTTACATGTGAGACCATTTACTCTATCAATGCATCTTTTTCTTATTTCTTGTTTAGAGATTGCCGCAAGAACGTTTGAGATTGCTCTCGTGCTTTTCATAATGCATCTGAACCCAATGAGATGATATGCTCAGAGAATTTATCTCATGTTTTTGCTTTTTACCAACAAAAATGTTTCTTCTAATGCCTTTTTTTACTGTTTTGTTAATGGAATTCGGAAAAATAAATTTGTAATAAGATGAAATCAAAATCTTCATTTCAACTATGAATGCAATTGCATGATCAAATGATCCTTAAAAACCTACGGAGACTCCTTTGATTTCCTCGTTATAGGAACAGTAGAAGCTGACAATAGAAAAATGACTCATTTTTTGCATACAATTTCCATTTGCCAGGTTTGAGATGCCATTTAATATTTGGTGTGGTGGATGTGAGTCCATGATTGCAAAGGGTGTACGATTCAATGCAGAGAAAAAACAAGTGGGAAATTATTACTCCACAAAGGTAAGCTATTGTTTATAATGAATGCTTATCTACTTCTTGCTAATTAGGATTGCTAATGGCAATTATCTGCTTATTATTTAACAGATATGGAGCTTTACAATGAAGTCCGCGTGCTGCAAACATGAGATTGTTATTCAAACAGATCCAAAGAATTGCGAGTACTTAATTATTAGTGGAGCCCGCCGAAAGATTGAGGAGTATGACGCAGAGGACGCTGAAACTTTGCTACTTCCGGTCGATGAGGGTGAGTGATTTTATCAGTCACTTTTGAATATCTCACTGTTTCAAGTTTACAACTAAAGCGCCATTATTCTCGTGTTTCACAGCGAGCTCATGTTGCTTATACTTAAAAGCTATCAAACTACTTCCTGAATGAACAGTTTATTGTGTTACATATTTAATTCTGCCCTCTGAGATCTTGTTTTCACACTAAAAAACTATTTTTTTTTAATTCATTTATTTATTTTTTTCTGATATCCAAGGGCATTCTCTCTGAATGTCTAATAAATTTCTTTTCTCCCCAATTACTGAAATCTTCTAAATGATTTCTCTAAATCTAAAATTATTTGATCTTTTGCAGATAGAAACAAGCTGGTTGATCCTTTTTACCGTCTTGAACACCAGGAAGAAGATATAAAGAAGAAGAAAGAAGCAGAGCCTGTATTGGTGCGTCTTCAGCGAGTTTCTGATGCTCGGCATTCAGATGATTATGCCTTGAACAAGGCACTCAGAGCTAAGCTTAGGGATCAAAAGAAAAGAGTAGCTGAAGAAGAGGCTATATCTAGGAAATCGGGACTTGGGATAAGACTTCTTCCATCTTCTGAAGAGGATGCTGCTGCGGCTTCCCGCATAAAATTTGCTTCCAAGTTTGACAAGAACCGAAAGGACAAAAGGGCGCTAATACAGTCTGCTTCAATATTTTCTGGATCGTCTGGATCTGCGTCTGATAAAAGACGCTTGGATCTTGAAGCTAAGAGAAGAAAAATAAATACCGCATCTGCATCGAAGTTATTGGTTGGAGGATTTAAGCCATCATCGTGGTCTCATGCTGCTGTTCCTTCAGGAAAATTTAACAGGGCTTAAAATGATCCCTCATGCATGGAGGAATATGCAGTTTCTCATTACTCGTGATGGATTTTGAGTTCAACTTTTGGCCTAGTGACCAATCAAACTGAGTTTGTGTACATATATGCTATACATAGCGTGTAATACAAGATTTTCATGTCCCTCCTGCACGTAGTTTATGTTTTCATCTTATAATAATTTTCTTGTGAACATTTGAAGAATTATATCAATGTTATTCTTGAATTGATATATTTAAACAATTGGTCTCCATGAAATCAAAGTGCATGTTTGGCGAAGTTTAAATTATTCAACTTGTTTGTCTCGGCTCTTTTTTCCTACCCGGTCTGTCAGTGTTTTGTTGTTGAATACAGGGCCATAATATATGTAATACAAATTCAAGGTTGCCTTTCGGAGCATAGCCCAGTAGTGCAAACGATTGGAATGAGGTTATCTCACGTCTTGCTGGCAGTTATAGTGTAGGCTTCGATTCCTGAGACATGGAATTTGACTCCTTGTAGGCGCAGTGTAAAGGCAACTCTTGTTTTCTGGCCTGTTGGGGCATATTTCGCAATTTTCCTCCCTCACAAAGTTTTAGGGGCGGGGCGGTAGGGGTCCCCAAAGTTGTGGTTCAACTTTTTTTTTGTCCTTTTTTTTTTTTTTTTTTTTTTTAAATACAAATTCAAGGTCATTGGGAGTCCTGTGTCGGTACAGTCGTGTTTTGAATTCTATGGCACTAAAGTTTGTCAGTCATTATGCATTTTCACACCTATTTTCATCACATTTTTATTAACTTTTTATTAATTAGAACATATTATCACTGATTATGGTTGTCATCCAAAAAGTTCATTAAGGGGACATTGAATGACTTATTTATCCATTTTATTTTTAAATAAGCAAATAAAAAACTGCAACATAATATTTGATTCTAATATCGAAGTTCACTAACAAAGTATTTGGACTTAAATTGTTGTCAATGACAAGATCGACTAATTAATATAAAATTTGAAGTGCTACGAGAAATAAAAGTTAAGAATGTTTAGTGCAATTTAAAGTGGTACAATGAACAAAATTTATGTTGTATATCTTCTGCTTTTAGGTTCTACAATTATTAATAATTAAAATGTCAATTTTTATCCAATGTATAAAATTATTTCATTTCCTGTCTCTACGTTAATTGACATTCAACAGTAAAGTCCAATCTCATTTATTCTTTTGTTTTTCTTTTTCTTCTTGACCACTGACATATCAAATCCCTAACAAGCAGGGAGCTTTACGTGGTTTTTGGTCTTTTAACAGAAAATGAGAGAATTTTTTCTTGGAAGAGCTTGGAATTTCCTTTTTATCATTGGGTTGGTTTTTAGGCTTTTTATTGCATTTGTCTGATTTCAAGAACTTCTTGATTTCATCTTCTTCTCCATACGTACGGGGGAATCGACCAACTCCTCAACTTTTATGATACTTACATCTTGGTTTCCTCAGTTCTCGTAACTTTAGAGTGACAATGAGCATTTAATAATCATAAAATCTTTTTCATCAACTTTTTTTTATCACTATTTCACTAGAGTGTAGGCAGAGTTAGAGACGTCACAGAATTAGAAATAGAAGGCACCAAATGATATATCACCCTTCGTTCTCCAAATTTCAAACTCCGTCGATTTTTTTTTTTCAAGTCCATAGCGCTTGAGTCTTCGGTTGACACTCTCCTGTCAATCTAAGAAAAACTACATTAATGTCTCCAATCTAAGAGAATTGTGCATTTGGGTCCCTTAGCGTTTATTTATTGACATCTAAATCTTTAACTTTTCAAGTTTATCATCTTAGAACATTCATTTTCTGTCATCTCGTTCCCCCACTTCTATGAGAACCCCTAAACTTCTAACTTTGGCGAGAGTGAGGGAAACGGGGCGTACGGAACAAGAGGAGAAGTATTAATTTTATTATTATTATTATTTTTTTTTTTTTTTTTGCCATTTTTGCATGTTGGCGTATTGTGAGCTGATTTAAAAAATCATTTATTATTATTATTTTTTTCAAAATAATGACCGTCAAACAGAGGATTACTACTCTGAATCTGATGCTCCCAATTCAATGATGAATTTGGAATTTTAATAAAACTTGGGTGATTTACCATCAAAGACTTCATCTAGGGTGACCTTTCCTTCCCATGTCATCCTGTTGACATCATGACCCATTAATGATTAAACCCCACTCCTAAGGCTCCACCTTCTCAAAGCTTCAGTGAGCCTTAAATCCTGTGCTCTTCGTCACCAACAAAAAAGCCTAAACAAGAAGTGATTAAAAAAAGAAAAGTTTTTATTTTTTTTTTTTTTTTTTTTTTTTTTTTTTTTTTTGCCATTTATGCATGTTGGCGTATTGTGAGCTGGGGCTGAAACATGTAGTTTACACCAGTCAGAACTTTTGGGGGTACTAAAAATAAAGTTTATGTTCAGGTAACAATTTACTTGGCTAAAATTCTATTTAAAAAAATAAATAAAAAATGAGAGTAGTTGGTAAGTAGGTGATACGTGTGTGTCCTACAAAATATTTGATTAAATTAATGTTAGATTTTGAACAACATAATTTTAAAAAAGAAAATGAAAACCAAACATAGGCAAGATATATGTTGTACGAATGAAATTCTCTTAAAAGGTTTGGTTCAGTATGATTCCATCCTAACAAAGGGTCCTGTGATGCTAAAAAATTTATAAAATTTGATAGATCCCATAAAATGTGTAGTGAAAAAATAGATAAAATTTTTGGATAGTGCCTAAATTGTAGACGCTTGTATAAATAAATAAAAAAAAAAAAAATCCAAATCATAGAATTTATCAATTCTAGGATGAGGTGTTTATTAGATAGAATGTACTTATTCAATCTAATAGAATGATTTTACCATATTTGGACTAATACCAATTCAAGTCATTTCATGAATATAATGTGACAAATTAACCAAAAAAACTATTTGTTACAAATAATATTATATATGTTGTTGCATCTAAACATATAAATGCCGACTAATTTGGTTAACATTGAATTTGACTAAATTGTTTCTATTTTTCTTTTTTTTCCTCCCTCTCTTTTATTTTTCATCTCTGTTTTCTTTGAAAAATTAAATTTTAACCAAGGATCTTATAACTTTTCTTTTCTTGTTTTTCATTATTTTTTATGAAAAATATTTATTTGTAATTAAAAATTATAAGATTTTGTATAAAAAAAACTAATTTATAATTAAATTTAAATATATTGATTTCTTATTTACTCTACAAAGGTATGTCATCGTGATTATTTCGATTATTATTTATTTAAGTAAGGTAATTTAAATTTTTATTCTTTTTAGAAAAAAAATTATATATTGAGAGAGTAAATTGTGGGAATCACCACCTCATATGTGAGAATTTCACACCGTTGTTCTAAATTCACGTAAATTCTATTTTAAACTAAAGTATTCCAAAGTCTCTTAAATTCTACAAAAACTTATAAAAGTTTTAAAAAAGGAAAGTCTATAGAAATCTATAAAAGACTTCATTTATTTCATATAAATTTATAAAATAAAAATAAAAAAAATCATGAAATCTATAGACATCATCATTTATAAAAAGTCCATAAAAATCTTTAAAAGTTTCAATTGAATACTCTCCCTAAATAAAATAAAAATAAGTAGATTGAAAATAGAATTTCAATCATATCGGTTAATGAATCTTGAAATGAGATAGAACCACCAGGTTGTGAAGGACACGTATGAAGAAGAGGTGAGCGCCCTCTAAGTTTACCACCCTACATACTGGATAATTTTTATTCGAATCGACCCATCCCGGTGTGATTAAAAATAAAGTTTAAGCACATATGACCAACTTTTTAGCAAATAAAAACTTAGGAAAAATTCTTATAACAATTCTTAAGTGTAGTCCAATTCAATTTTAAGAGAACAATTTTACAATGCCAAAATTCAGTTGATAAATAAATAATTAAAAAATATTAATAAAATATAATAATGTCACAATTATATAATTTATAGTCATAATAACGTACTTATAGATCATAACTTATTTATTGATCATATATTATCATATCAATTAGCCACAAATAAAAAATACTATAGATCACAATTTATTTATTTATTATAAATCACAAAATTTTATAGGTTACAACTTATTTACGATCACAAAATATCGAATTAGTAACTCACAGGTTATTTCTAATTCACAAATTACCATTGATCACCAATTATCGAATTTTTAAGTCACATATTATTTATTGATTATAGATTATTCATTTTATCGGTCACATATTATTTATTGGTCAGTTGATAAAAAGTTAACAAAATAGTTGGTCTCAAGCATCAAAATAGTTAGTCACAAACCCACTCTACCCCCAATTTCACCATTGACATTTGACACTAATACTTGGCCAGAAATCAAACAAATAGTTGGTCACAGACTCACAAATACCTAAATAGTTGATCACAATTACTCTTCATCACATTCCCACCACTTACCATCAACACCAATAGTTACAAATTAACCAATTAATTAATCATCATCTACAAATAGTTGATCACAACCTTGTTTATCATATCCCCATGACCCATCCCAACCCCACCATTGACACCAATCACACGTCGAGCTACCTCACCACCACCCAGCACAACCACCACCGCCACCGCCACCAACACTATCACTGCACCGCACAATACAACATTGCACCGCACCACTATAGTAACCGCAAAACCATTACTGCATCGCACAACCCATCACAAACCACCCTATATCGTCACATCAGCCTCCAACAATCACGACTTCATAGATTTGTGTGAAGAAATCAAACTCAATTTTTTTTTTGAAAAAAGAACAGATTCGCCTCCCCCCTCACACCACCACCTCCCATTCTCTTCTCCTACTCGACCTACAGCACCGACCACTTGTCCAACGCCGTCCAGAGATAAAATGGTCACTTGTGACTAGATATTTGCAATGCCGATCACCTGTCTCGATCTACAACGCTACACAAGATGTTCGCGGTTAGCAAATGTCACGTGCAAACGACGATCAACATTTACGCCGTTGCACGTGATTTCATGGTATTTTTTTAGGTTCTTTTCGTCCTCTGCTAAGCAACACATGCTATGAGGGGCTAAGCACCATGCAATGAGCAGCTATGAGTGGCTGTTTTATGAGGTTCTTAATGATTGTGGGGTGGATAGAGAGAGGGGAGAAAAATAAATTAGGGTTTTGATATAAAGGGGTACCTGGTGTGGGTGTTTAAATTAATTTAATTTTATAATAATATTGTTAATATTTAAAAAGACTTTCCTTCTTAAGAAAGAAAAGACTAACTATTTTTGGGATCTGATTCTATAACACTGCTCAAAACTTTAGTGGATCGACTCTATTACATAAATTGATTCCGAAAGGGGGATTCCTCATTTCTTTCTCTCATTCAAAACCGTGCATGAGACTTTCATTTCACACGGCCCTCAAGTGGCTAAACCTTGAAAATCTTAATGCCATAATACCTTTCAAATCCTCCTAGCCATTATCCTACTGCAATAATTCTTGCTAACAAGAATGCCTATTTCACCGAGCCTCTCTCCAAGACAATGTCTAGATCGTTACACCTTTCGTGCGGGAGGGACTTGCATCAATATCTCAATTTTAATTCAAATATGGGTTTGATTCACACTCATCTCATAAATATGAGTCAGAGATATATGGATATATATACATTTCATGTCAAAATAGATTCCTCATTTGTACGTCGAGTCCTTTAATTTGACATCTTATTTTTGAATTGGAATTTAGAAATCATCCATTAGAAACCTTATCAGACGAGGACTAAAATAGATTCATGTGCAAAACTACCATTTAACAACAATTTGGTTCAATTCTTATGGAATCTTGATGGATTGCTTGGAATGATCCGCCTGCAACAGGCCCAGATAGCGCGGCTTTAATTGGTCTAAGTGAGACCTAACTTGTCTTCCAAATTTGAGACATAATTGAAAAAAAAAAAAAAAAAATGTAGTTATTATTATTATTATTATTTTCCATTTATCTGGAATAGTGGGATATAATTAAGGCATAATTGAAAAGGAAAAATGAATATTGTGTTAGAGAGAAGATTTATGAAAATGTAGGGAAAAAAATTACTATTTATAGCCCAAAAACATCTTCATTGAAAAAAAAAAAAGGGACACTAGACAAGACTAGAAGGAATTGACATTTGGTATGGAATTGGAAGTGAAAGAGCGTTCAACATCTCTTTTAATTTACTTTTAGCTTTAATTTTTTATCATTGGACTAACTAAATCAATTCTCATGAGTTGTTGACAAGACACATTCATTATGATTTATTAGCATCTGAATCGACTTGAAAAAATTTGTATTAGTTTTTCATCTAAATTTTTAATGAAATTGGCCATTATAAACTTGAACAATCCGAATTAACATGTTTCTTTTACAAGACAAATATTCGATACGGATGAGAACTTATAAAGTAGTTTTCCGACTCTTCATTATTGTGTGGGAAGTTATTGGTAAATATTTTTCATTTATCAACTCATACATTTTTAACTGCAATTTTCCCCCCTTGTGCACTCATTGTATTTCAATGTTTGCATTCACAATAAATTATAAGCTTTATTATTATATTATCGAATCTTTACAGATTACAGAGTTCTCAAGCTTATGATAAAATCTGGGAAAATGGGGTTGGACTTTCCCAATATATATCCAACTTTTAAAAGTTATATTTTACATCTCAACCTATTCAAATTTGGTACCGCTCTTGCGGCCCGCACCGAAACAGTGCTTTACCCTAAATGTCCAATCAACTGTTGCGCCTCAATGCATTTCGGGGAGAACACAATTCCATGCGACTAGGTGCAAATACATTCCTTCCTACAAATTAGATATTTTACGTAGAACATAATTAATGAATTATACACTCTGCAATTCTTAACTAATTTACTACTTCCAATAGCATCACAGTCCTTGATGTTTTGGAAATGTAAATGCCATCACTTGATTATTATTATTTTTTCAAAATTTGATCACTTTAGGGCAGGAAAGTTTGCCCCTTTTTTTGAACAGATTTTATAGAAGTGATTTCTATGAAAAAATTGTGATTAGAAAATAGGGAAAAAAATTGAATTTAGGTTTAAAATTATTTTATTTAAAAAATATATAGTTGAAAATGAATTTTAAAGAATGGAACTTAAAACATTACTGACTCGGTCGCTCTCACTTCTTAAGATAACTTCAGTGACTCTGTCTTTACTTTATTTACCCTCATACACGCAAGCTACAAGCATTAACAACGGTTTTATTTAACCCGAGCCTCTCTCTATTCTATTTCTACAAGCGAATAGGACTACAAGGAAGAGTTTATTCATCAAATCACTCTGCCCTTTCCTCTCTCTGATCGGACCTATGACTTTACCCAATTGTCATCTTTGACACCATATACTGCTAACAAAATATAAGAAAACTATAATATCATTATAGCATTATGATTTTCTATACATGTTGATTTGCATATATTTGGTTTCTATAAATGTCTTCGCATTATAAGCTTTTAATCATTCTACCAAGACTTGATACGTATATATAAAAATGTATATATTTGATACACAGTATTAGATAAGATTGAAAACTATATTTAATGGATTTTAACTTCATTTTTTTCTAATTATACCCAAATATTATCTAATTCTCGCTACGAACATTCCCAACGGAATACATTACACGAAACATGACATTATAAAGTAAATAACATGCACAAAAACACAGTACACACTCTCTCATTCCAACAAATAAATATTTATTGTTCTCATCCAACACTATAAATTATAACATTATTCAGAAGAATCGGAAGTACAATAACGCAAGCTCGCCAATATAAACAAAGAAAACTGAAAAGAGAATTCATGGTTTTCACATGTAAGAAGCTTAGCCATATACACATTTATTATAAAAAAAAAAAAATAATAATAATAATAAAGCCATATATATGTATACACTATTTTATCCTTTCTGAGAATTGATCAACTCCCAAAATCACGAACGCATATGCAAACATATAATAAAAATGGAAGTCATATAATTGATTATATAACATGTTAAAATTTCTTATTATAGTAAAATTTCTTATTATAGAAATGGCTTTATTAGAACTCCCATATATCAACATGAAAGGTGACAGGTTCCTGGACTAGAATTAAGTTTACTAAAAATATCACGAACAAAACAAATTATTCATCAAATGCTGAAGTGAATCGAAATAATAAGGTATAGAACTTCACATGATCACAATTAAAACAATTGGAAAAATCAAAATGCTTGCTCACTCAATCCATTTCATATGAAATTTCCCAATAATTGCATGTCTATTTTCTAAAACATAGTTGAAAACTACAGCAGAAAGTAGCTATGTCAGATGCTTTCTCTAAACAACATTGTGATTAATTTACGAAAGAGATGCACAAAAATCTTGAACCAGAAATGAGACTATTTGACATAACAGCAAAACAATTTGCGTAAGCTGATCCATTATCTATATCAATGGTTCATCTATCTTACTGAAATATACAGGCTGGCCTGAGTATTTAATTTTGAAGTTGATTATAGTATATCATAGTACTGTGTCATCCATCTCCTCCAATGGTTTATCTGATTGCAACTTATATTGCAACAGTTCCAGAAAATAATTAAACCGACAAATTAAATGTATAAAAGAATTTATTTCAGGGTAACCAATAATTTAAACCAGCCAGGAACAGTTAATTCCAAAAAACAAGTATCCCAGAATTACTTATCAGTGTGTTTCTGGTACATAAAAGTATCTGTCTGATGCACTTAAATCTACTAGATAATATATAGCATAAAAATTGAATAAAAGCTAACATTTCAATGACGATGATCCCACAATATTTTTCGAATTTCTTATCTTATTAATGTGCAGCCCATCTTAAGTGCAAGGAGGGTGTGAATATTGAAGTTTCCAAAGGATGTATAGTATTGCTCTATTACTTGCAACATTTATTTATTTTACCCATCTGCTGCATTTCAAACCTCTGCAATCATATTTTATCAGAAGCGGAGTGTGTGTGTGTGTGTACTCAATTATGAGATTTACAATTTAAATGACTCCTGATTGCCAAGAGTAAGTCCATCCTTTTGGAGGAAGGCAATTAGATTTTCAAATGGATAGTCAGTCTTTATTGTTGAGAGAGATGTAAACAAATACAAGCATAGGAATCATTCTTCTCCCTAGCAAGTCGCAAGATCACAAGAAATTATTTTACTTGAAAAACTTTTCCAGTGTGAGGAATAAAAATCACAGGAGGTAGTCCAATCCAGATCTTCCCTATAAACCAAGTAATTGATTCAAAAAGCCTTCTCTAATTACCACTGGAAGCTACAACTTATATTTCTTCAAGATAACGAAAATCTCGACAATATAATTTGAAATAGGAAGAATATACCTATAAACTACTGTTACTCTTCACACACACAAACCAATATTTTCGAACTCAAAATTCGATTTCCACCGTTTTGATTGTAGTTCCCTATCTTGACATCTCCTCCAAATTTCAGCTTGATCAGGCCACAAACAATTCGGGTTCTGATCTTTAACGAAATCTGGGTGCCAAAAAAAAAAAACTTTTTTTTTCTCTCCTTTTGGAAAAAGGGATAGGGCTCTTTTTTCCCATATTCTTGTATATAAACTCATCGTTGGAGTAAAAACTCTAATGGGATTTGGACTACAAAGATTTAAAACCCTAATGAGATTTGGGCTACAACAAATCTCCTCATTCCAACTACAAGAAGGAATTCACCATCCCAACAATCGAACAACAATTTTCAAGTTTTTCTTTGGTAGTGGTTTCGTCAACATATCAAAACCATTATGATTGATGTGAGTTTTATCTGGTTCCAACAACTTATCATTCAAAGCATCCCTAATCCAATGGTATTGTACATCAATGTGCTTTGATCTTGCATAGAAACTAAAATTTCTAACAAGATGAATAGTACTCGGGCTATCACAAAACAACACATATATTTGCTATTTAAAATCAAGTTCTCTCATGAACTTCTTTACCCATAGCAGCTCTTTAGTCGCCTCTATTGTTGTAATAAACTCTATCTCTGTCGTAGAAAGCGCAATACCTTTAGAAGTATGATTGCCAAGCTACAACCCTACCAGGAAAAGCAATCAAATAACCCAATGTAAACTTGAAGGTTTCCACATCTCCTGCCATACGAACATATGTATCACCAACTAACTACGTTTGTCCATTTTCAAAACCAATTCTTAAACTAGAAGTGCATCGAAGATACCTCAAGATCTATTTAACTCCATTCCAATGCTCTCTTCCTGATTTTGACAAGAAACAACATCAACTACATGGGCTATATCTAGTCTTGTTCAGACCATCGCATACATAAAACTTCATATCACTGAGGCGTGAAGAGTTCTATCCATGTCTTCCTTTCTTTTATTTGTAGAAGTACATTACTCAGTGCTTAATTTGAAGTGGGTAGCTAGGGGAGAACTAACTACTTTAGCCTTGTCCATACTCAAGCTCTCAAATACATTTTTAAGACTTTCCCTGTGTCAAATATAATTTCATAGTGCTCCTAGTACGACTAATTAATATGCTAAGGATTTTCTTTTCTTGTCCCAAGTCTTTCAAAGTAAAAGACTTACTCAATTGCTTTTTCAATTATAAGTGTATTTTATGCGCTTTTACGGGTTTCTATTCTTATTTATGTATATATAAATTGAGTGAATATCTATTTAATTTATGTAAATTATGTTGATTTACGAAAATTCCAACTTGGATACAATTGATTTAAGAAAATATTATTTGACACCCAATTGGAGTTGATATGAAGCAATTGCGGATTAACTGAATTACAAGATACATGGAAGTAATAATGGAGTATTTGGTAAAAATTCACTAGTTTCGAGAGTTAAATTCAATATTTGGTAAGTCTGAGGACAAAATTACAAACTTCAAAACTTGTCTCCGGTCACCTATTATAATTTTAGAATGAAGAGGACTTAATTACAAAGATTAGATGGATGACTAAAGTCACATGAGAGGAGTTCAATTGAAAAATGAATTTGTTTCCTCTTTCTTAAACTCTTTAGTAAAAACCAATTTGACATCTTTGTAAAAATAAAGTTCAATAAGAATTTTGCCTAAATCTTGTTCTATAAAAACATAACTCATAAGAGTTTAAAATATAAAATCTTCCCCTTTTAATTATTGTATTCGTGTGATTATTTGATATCAAAATGTACTCATTATAGTTATGCTTTGATTCAGGTTGTATTTTGGTAGAAAATGTGAAATTTAGAATAAAAGAGCAAAAAAAAGAACCAAAATGGAAGAAAGTGAAAGTTCAGGGACGAAGTTGCAAATAATCTAAAGATAAGACAGGCGATAAAATGATGATTCGAGAAAGGTAGGAGTCCATTGAGTGCAATTAGAAGTCAAAAGAAGTTAAATATGACCATAACATATTCACAAATCAAATTCCAACAGCATAAAGATTTTTCAAATTTTCAGTTAGAGACTGTGATCAATTTTTGACCTAGTAAACGTTAGAATTTAGAAAGATCTATTTCTATAAATATTGTAGCCCTCTGTGTTTTCTTTTCAATGCACTTTGAATTGCCTTAATTGGACATTGAAAGAGAAAGTTATGATCAAAATACTAAAATCAGTCGCACATAACAATTTTTGGCCGAATCTTTAATTTCCTAATTCCGTTCAAACTCTTATGGTAACTTGATCTACCACGAATTTAAGCCCTAAATCACCCCAACACGGAAGAACTTCCCTCCATCTCCTATCTCTTTTCTCTTATATTAGGTACAAGAACTTCATGGAAGGCTAAATATTTTGGTGAAGCCATGAAGGATCTCGATCGGATTTAGGGATTTCAACATCTTTTCGTTCATGTAACATGCTTTTTATTGTCGAATAATTCTGGATTTTAAATGTCTCTTATTATACTTTTGAAATTTGTTTAGCTTTTATTAAATTGTCCATAGATTCAATTATATTTTTCCATTGAATGACATATATTTGTTGGATTTAAATTTCAATTGATTTATTGATGTGATTTGATTACTGTTTGTTGCTTGAGGTATATAATCGTTTTCTCAATCATATTTCAATAAATCAAAGAGGAATATGTTCTTAAGAAGCCTAAATTCTAGAATTATAAGTGAAATTAAATTGATCTAGGTTTTCTTCTTCATGAATTGGTTTTAAAAGTGGTTTAATTCTTATTAGATTTTTCATAGAATTTATTGAATTTCAATTTCAATTAATTTCATTGGTGTGATTCCTTACTACCTTATGCTTGATATATATGGTCGCTTTTGAATTTGATTTCAATAAATTAAGCGAGAATGTATTATATGAATCTAGATTTTTTAATAAGATGCATGGATTTTTGGTGTGGATTGATCTAATCCGGGAGAGTGAATTTCGGTGCTTCACTAATCTCACACTTTGATATTTAAATTTCATTCAAATTGATAAATTCCTCTCACAACCACGAAAATCTTAGTTTGTAGAATCCTTTAAACAATTTGTCCATCTCCCTATGGAATCGCGACACCCCAAAGCTGTGCTACACCACCGCGTTATCCTTTGGATGTTATCAAATTTTGGCGCCGTTACCGAGAAGACGATACGAATAATTGAAGGATTTTTTAGCAAAATGGTGACTTCGTCCATTTTTTATATTTTTTTAGTTAGTTTAATTTTATTAATTTTTATTCTGTTATTTCTCACAAAATTTCATATTTTTTGTGCTTTATGAACAGAGATCGAGACTAGCGGGGACAATTCATTGCAAGGCCGCAACCAGTGTTGAATCTCTTCCTAACCCTCTCTTTGATATTGAATCTATTGCCATGAACGCCACATCACATAACATAATGTCTGATAATGAGCACGAAGATACGCCTTATAGAACTTTACATGGTTATCTAGATCCCACATGTACATTCACATCATCATGCATAATGTTTCCACCTAATATGCCACATATGGAATTTAAATCAGGAATGATTCAACTTCTTCCCACTTTTCATGGACTTGACAGTGGAAACTCATACGTGTATATTAGGGAATTTGAAGAAGTGGTTGCTACCTTCCACAATTAACATGGTACAACAGATGCGATCAGGCTACAATTTTTCCCGTTTTCACTTAAAGAGAAAGCAAAGAGCTGGCTGTATTCACTGAGACCACGTTCGATTGGTACTTGGACTTAAATGACATAAGCATTATTTAATAAATACTTTCCCCACCATAAGACTAGTGCCCTTAAGAAGCAAATTTCATCTTTCACCTAAAAGGGTAGTGAGACTTTATATCGGGCCAGAGAAAGATTCAAAGAACTGCAAGCCCTTTTTCCCCACCACGGTTACGAGAGTTGGCGTGTAGTGAGTTACTTTTTATGAGGGATTAACACTTGGGGAGTGTTAATTTGTTGAGATGATGTGTAATGGTGATTTCTGGCAAAAAGATTCGGATGAGGTCATAGAGTATTTAGATGAGTTAGCTGAGAAGGCTCATACTCGGACTGGAACTAGTTCCACTGAAAGCACTAATAGGTCACGATCTACTAGAAACCTGAATAGCACAGGTATTTATAATCTTAGGGAGGAAGACAGCCTCAGAGCAAAGGTAGAAGACCTCACTAGAGAACTTGAAGCCCTACGTGCTAAGGATTCAAAAATGACTTGACCTGTTTCCCGTGTTGAGCCTTTAGAGCCTTGTTTTGTATGTGGAGGGAGTGATCACCTAGCACAGGAATGTGCCACTTATGCTAAAATGAGGGAACTTTATGAGGAACACTGTAATGCTCTAGACGTATAACAAAAGCCCTATACCCCTTACCCCGAGACTTACAATCCAGGGTGGCGGAATCACCCCAACTTTAGTTAGAAGTCTGAAAACCAACAATTTTCCCAATCCAATAGAGCTTACAATGTACCCCACGTCAACCCACATACTCTAGGAATTCCTTAGAAAATACTTTGCATGTATTTATTGAGGCACAGGGTAAAATAAAAAAAAAATTGAGACTATCATTGACCAGTTAGTTGAGTAAAATAAAGAGATAAAGAATCATGTGTCCAAACTAACCAATGCCTTAGTTGTAGGAGAACGTGGAAAATTTTTAGTTCAAGCTCAATCAAATCCAAAGGGGTAACACATGGCAAACTTCGGGATCGAAATAGACCAACTTTAAGGAAGTAAATTCCATAACCACTAGATCTGGGAAAGTCATTGAACCAGCCATTCAATCTAGGGAAAATGAAAAAGAATTAAGTGAGCCTAATGAGAGTAGCCTCAGTGAAGAAGTAGTAGAAGCTCTAGTTAGGGTACATTTCTCTCAAGCCCTTAAATCCACCTCGAAGTCATCTACTCAACACAATGAAATCCTAGAGCATCTTAAATAAATAAAAATCAATTTGTCTATCTTGCACGTAATCTCTCAAATTCCTACATATGCTAAAGTCCTTAAAGGCTTATGCACTGTGAAGAGGAAACATCATGTCAAGAAAATCACTTTCTTGACTGAGCAAGTGAGCGTTGTGATAGAGTAGAGGATCGCACCAAAATATAGACCCTGGTTGTCCTACCATCTCGTGTCATTAGGAACCGTGAGTTTGCACAAGCCCTTCTTAATTTAGGAGCTAGTGTTAACTTCATGCCTTATACTATATACTCAGCGCTAGGTCTAAGTGAGATCAAACCTACTACAGTGGTCTTACAATTGGCTGATCAGTCCACTATTTGACCTAGGGGGATAGTTGAGAATGTGCTAGAACAGATTGACAAATTTTGCTACCCTGTGGATTTTTTGGTTTTGGATGTGAAAGTAGATGTGAATGTTGACTCCAAGATTTCCATTATTCTGGTAGACCTTTGCTTACTACAGCTAACACTCTTTATCAATTGCAGGAATGGTTTGATGAAGCTATCTTTTGGGAATATGACCTTAGACGTCAACATCTTTCACGTCATGAAACAACTTGAGAAAGATGATGAGTGTTATCAAACATGCATGATTGATGCACTCGTTGAGGGGGAAACACGTACATTTATTAACACCGACCCTTTAAATTCTTTCCTTTTAAATTATGAAATTCCTGCAGGGTATGATAATAGGAAATATGCGGATATTTGTGCTGCTTTTGATTATTTTCAAGATTATGGGACATCACCGGTGACTACTTCCAATGAGTTTGGTGCAATGTGCCGAAGGTTGACAACGCTCTGGCTCGACACGGGCTAAAGAAACAAATACTGGGTCGAGCTAACGACTATAAACAAAGGCGCTGCTTGGGAGGTAGCCCAAAGGGAGTTCCTTCCCTTCTCTTTTTATTTTATTTTCCATTCTTTTTAGGTTTATTCCATGTATTATTCACTGCATTCTCCGATTTATTTTCATTTTCTGCATCACTCTTTTCATTGAAGACTTTCAGACTTCTTATACTTCAGCTTATGTGATTTACCTTTACTTGGTAGACATATTTTTACATTGAAAACAATGCAATGTTTAATTGGGGGTAGAGTATTCAAAATTTTCTTTTGAATTACATGATTTTCATGGAATGTTGGTTTTGTTTTACTAAATTGGTCTAAAATTTTTCCTTTTAAGTCTCTATTCTTGAATGACAAAATATGCTACTAAGAGTTGTTACTGTTCATATGAGTCTAGATGTTGAGACATTTATAGAATCATTTTGTGCACACAAACCTTGTGGTAAGATAATGGCTTAACACATATAGCTAGATAAGTCTCTTGCTCAAGTTTTCTTGTGAGAGAATTGGTGAGGATTGAGAACCATATGTACTAAAAATGGTAATAAGCATTCATTGATTTTTTGAATTAGAAACTTCTTCCGAGAATAACATTATCCGGTTTGTGGTAAGACGGTGGATTATACTTGGAAAATGATAACAGTCAATTTAGAATTGAATTTGAGCCTTCAGAATAGTTTTTTCCAAATTATAATCCCCTAATAGCCACTTTGAGCCAATACACATATATAACCGATTCTCTTCATGGGCCTATGTTATCCATACCTCTTCACATTGGAATAAAGTCTATAAACATTCATTTTTCAGACCTTTATGCTTTCAAGTGTATAATAGGTATTAAATGAAATTTGAGAAGAAAAGCAACGAATAAAAGTGATCAGAGTTGACAAGTGCTCGGGTAAAGTAATGAATCTTAAAAGAAGAAGAAGGGGAATTTCAAAAAAAAAAAAAAGGCGAAAAGTTGATGGGGAAAAAAAAGAAAAAGAAAGTGAATTGCTGTTGGGAATTGAAAGGTTGAGGAATACATTGATGTAAATGATTTGATCTATTGAAATACTTGATGAAATGCCTAACTACATACTTGGAAGTCCTTGAATTCTTTTTGCCATTCTATATACATAAGTTAACTTGATCCTTATTACAACCTTTTGCATTTGCTGTTTTGATCCTAAGTAGGGTCGTGGTAAGAAATTGATGAATTCTCAATTGATAGTGTGCCCATCATGTAATCAATATTTGCTTGTTGCTTGTTCATAAATTTTAAGCCTCCATGTTCTAAGACTATATCTTTCTTAGCTCCATAGAAAGAAACCTTGCACTAAACACTTGGATACCCGTGAGTTATGAGGCTAAACCTTTAATTTGAAACATACTTGATGTTGCATGCATTAGGGTTGGCGGTAAGATGACTATGGCTTGACACACACTCACACATTTGGCAAGTGTTTTTGATTCTCCGGTAATCATGACATTGTTACTCTCTTGTGGTGTGGAGTTTCAGAGTGACATGGCATGTGGTTAAATTGGAACTTAATAATTTCATTTGTATCATGAACCAATCATTCATTTGCTTGTTTTATATTAAATTGCTGGAGACTAGTAATAAGCAAATTGGGGGTATGATAAGAGTATAAAATATAATATTTTCCCTCTTAATTATTGTATTCGTGCGATTATTTGATATCAAAATGCACTCATTATACTTAATACTTTGATTCGAGTTGTATTTTGGTAAAAAAATGTGAAATTTAGAAAAAACGAGCGAAAAATATCCAAAATGGAAGAAAGTGAAAGTTCAGGGACAGTTGCAAATAATCTAATGGGTAACGAAACAATGATTCGAGAAAGCTAAGAGTCCATTAGGTGCAATTAGAAGTCAAAGGAAGTTAAATATGACCATAACATATTCACAAATCAAATTTCAACCGCATAAAGATTTTCTAAATTTTTCAGCTGGAGATTGAGATCAACTTTTGACCTAGTAAACATTCGAATTTGGAAAGAGAGATTTCTAGAAAAATTGTAGCCTTTTTTTTTAGCTTTCAATGCTCTTAGAATTGCCTTAATCGGAGATCAAGAGAGAAAGTTATGGCCAAAATACTAAAATCAGTTGCACAAAACAATTTTTGGCCGAATCTTTAGTTTTCTAATTCCGTTCAAACTCTTATGGTAATTTGATCTCCCACGAATTTTAAGCCCTAAATCACCCCAACACGGGATTACTCCCCCCCATCTCCTCTCTCTCCTCTCTTATCTTGGGCACAAGAACTCCATGGAAGGCTAAATATTTTGATGAAGCCATGAAGCATCTCGATCGGATTTGAGGATTTTAACATCTTTTCATTCATGTAACGTGTTTTTCATTGTCGAATAATTCTGGAATTTGAATTTCTCCCTTTTAATACTTTTGAAGTTTGTTTAACTTTTATTAAATTGTTCATAGATTCAATTATGTTTTTCCATTGGATGAGAAAAATATTTGTTGGATTTAGATTTCATTTAATTTATTGATGTGATTTGATTACTATTTTATTCTTGAGATATATAATCGTTTCCTAAATTATATTTCAATAAATCAAAGAGGAATGTGTTTTTAAGAAGCCTAAATTCTAGAATTATAAGTGAAATTAAATTGATTTAGGTTTTTTCTTCAGGAATTGGTTTTGAAAGTGGTTTAATTCTTATTAGATTTTTCATAGAATTAGTTGTGCTCTTTCTATATTTTGATTGAATATTTATTGAATTCCAATTTCAATTAATCTCATTGGTGTGATTCTTTACTACCTTATGCTTGATGTATATGTTCGCTTTTGAATCTGATTTCAATAAATTAAGTGGAAATGTATTACAGGAACCTAGATTTTTTTAGTAAGATGCATGAATGATTGGTGTTGAATGATCCAACCTGCGAGAGTGAATTCCAGTGCTTCATTAATCTCACACTTTGATATTTAACTTTCATTCAAATTGATAAATTCCTCTCACAACCACAAAAACCCTAGTTTGTCAAATCATTTAAACGATTCGTTCATCTCCCTGTGGAATCGACACCGTAAAGCTGTGCTACACCACCGCATTATTCTTTGGGCATAATCAATACCTTAGTTCAATAATTAAAAGAGGTTTGTAGAGCTTTATTTTACACATACATTCTAGCCGAATCTAGGGAGATTTATTTTACATATATTACACAGGCCCAGGAGAAGGAAAAAATCAAGAAATCAATTAATGAGCTACGGTTTCAAGATTTTACATGAATAATGTGAAATCTTGGTGCAAGATCCTTCATCTTCTTTCATTTTTCCTTAAAACTTGGTGATGTACATTAATTCCTTCTTATATTTTTTCTTCCGTGATATGTAATTAAGTAATTAGTTAGGAGAATGATTGTAAACTATTTTGAACCTTAATTAAAAATGTTTTGAATCTTCAATTGATGTAGTGAATTATTTTTAATGCTTGAATTAATTGGTTACTAATTTATTGATTTTGCGAGCGATAATTACATAGAAATGTGTGTTATTTGTTTAGACCATACTGTAAAAATCTAAAACTAATATAGAAGTGTGTAGATGTATTTTCTAGTTAAATATAGTTGTTACATGAATTCTTAGAGATTTAATGCGTCTTAATTAAGGTGTATCCGAATTCACATAAAGATATGAAATAGACTTGGTTAAATATAATCAATTTGAACTCAAGAGAGACAAATTGAATGTGTAAGAAGAATTCGACCAGGTAAACATAATCCATTAAAGAATTTGGTAATTGAGTTTAAAGGAATAATTATGGTGAACTCATAAATTTTAACACTTAAAAACCATCATTAAATAAGTCATATTTATTGTTTTTGTATATTTAAAATAAAAAAAAATCACAAAAATAAGATAAACTACTATTTGTTTTCAATCGAATCAGAGTTAGAAATAATTTAACCAGCAATAATATAGTAGTTTTCGTAGGAACAATATTCGGACTTTCAGGTTTACTTTATTACTTGTTAAGATTCGTATATTTTTGAGATATCAAATCGACAACATTAAACATGTCCATTCTTGAAGCATTCCTATCAACAATAAACATATCGTCAAAATAGAGCAATAAAACAATAAGATCATCATCAGAGATTTTATTAACAAATACATAATAATTTATTTTCTTGTAGCCTTACTCCACCATAACAAACTCAAACTTTTTGTACCATTATCTTGGTGCTTGCTTCAGATTATAAAGACCTTTCTTCAACTTGCATACAGAATCATTATTTCCTTTTGCTTTGGAATCCTCTGACTATTTCATATAAATGCCCTCCTCCAAATCACCATAAAGAAATATAATTTTCGTATCCATCTGCTCAACTTCTAAATCAAGACTAGCTACTAGGCTGATAATAACACGAATAGATGGCATCTTATAATTGAAGAGAAGATCTCATCAAAATCAAAACTTTTTTCTCTGATCAAAACCTTTTACAACCAATCTAATTCATATCGTTACTGTGAAATGAGCACATTTTGCGTCACAATGTAGATCCACTTATTCTTCAAAGCTTTTACCATTAGGTAGCTTTACCAACTTGAATATGTGGTTATCATGCAATGAATTAATCTCATCTTGCATGGCCTCATCCTCCTCTGTCTTATATTCATTTTCCACGGCTTTTGCATAACTCTCGGGCTCTTTCTCATCAGTCAATAACACATCCTGCTTTATTAAATATCTGTAGAAAGACATTGATCTCTAGTAAAACTCCTGAGATGAACCTCTAGTGAACTTCTAGTATAATATCTGGCACTATCAATTGCTCACCAGTCTCATCGTTTACTTGAGCCTACAATGAAGCATCAACATCACCCATACCCTTGTACTCATCCTTAACATCATCCTCAACCTGAGTTGGAAAATTCTTCATAGGAACCAAATCCAAATCAATTAAATTATGACCTTACTGATGTACAGATTTTTATACTTCCTCAATATCCTAAACCATCTAATCTACAACAAATGCAACATCTCTACTTCTCATAATTTTCTTTTCAACTAGATTATAAAGTCTGCATCCAAACTCGTCTTGATCATAACCAAAGAATACACATTGTGTTTTTCTTTCAAGCTTGGACTTCTCATTTTTAGGAACAGGCACAAATACTTTACAACCAAACACGCGCAGGTGATCATAGGAAATATCCTTACTAGTTCAAATTCTATCTGGTGTAAGAGAACGTAAAATATAAGATTCCATTTATGTACAAGCGTGCTCAGTGCCCTACCCTAAAAGAATCTTAGCAATTGGACAAGAGAAAATAAACATCTCATTCTCTCAGTTAGTATTCAATTAATCCTTTCAATCATGCCATTCAACTGAGGAGTTTTCGAAGTTGTCTTTCAATGCTAAATTCATAGCTGTCTACAATACTTATCAAAAGGACCAGAATACTCTTGCCAGTTATCTATTCAGATACATCTCAGCTTCTTCCTAGTCTTTCTCTTAACTAGTGCTTGAAATTGCTTGAACACACTCAACGCTTGATCTTTTGTCTTCAAGGTGTAAACTCATAACTTCCTTAAATGATCTATAAAAGTTACAAAGTAACCAGAGACGTCAAGTGTTCTTCTCTTCATAGGACCACACAAATTTGGATATACCAAATCCAGTATTTTTTTACTTTCTCGAGCGAGCAAAATTCTCGAAAGAGACTTTGTTTTGCTTCTCAAACACATAGTAAGTACACCGTGTACTTTTTAGTCAACTTAGTACACTTTTCTTCCTCAATATAGCTAATCTATTCTTACTAGAGATGGCGATGGAGTGGGTATGGGATAGGTCGGCCATTTCTAACCCTTCCCATTGGGTATTTTTGTTCACCTTGCCCTATTTCCATACCCGGTTAAAGCAGGATGGAGGAGGGCAAGTTCCCTGTCCATTTATTGTCTCATTTATTTTTGTTTTTAATTTATTTATTTTTTACTTTTATTTTTTTATGTATTTAATTAGTAAATGTTATCACCAATTTGTTAATAACAACTCTTCTTTTTGAATATGATAATAAATCTTTTATTTTTGTTTATAACAAATTTAAATTTGAATTAACTTTAAACGAGACAAGTAGTAGGACACGGTCTATGTTTTCCATTCTCGCCCCATACCCGTTTCGAGACAATGACCCTCGATCTTTCTCGTCCCGTCCTCTTGGTTAGGCGGGTAATCCCCGTCCTATTTAGGACGGGGTCCACGTATCGGGTTGAGCGGATTTTTTTTACCGTCCATATTTCTTACTCATGTAATCAAATTTTTTTATGTCACCACTCTATTGCAATATCATCCTCTATTACATTGACAATGTTACTGGAGAAATTTGCCCACAAAACATACAACATTGAGACAGTTTGTCTCAAGCCACAACCATAGCACCTCGATTGAGCTTTAATGGGCTATTACTAAAGGTACTTCCATACCCATCACCATCAAGTTTTCCCGCAAAAATCAAGTTAAACTGGATGTCTCTAATATACTTCACATCTTTAAGAACCACCCTCGAACAATTATCCATCTCCAAATACACATCTTTAGTACTGATAACTTTAACTAAGCCATCATTATTTATCTTTACAGTTTCGTAATCACCATATCCATATGATGTAAAGAAATCCTTTCGCAATAGAGCTTGAATGGGGGCACCACTGTCAATCACCCAATTGGTATCATAACTTGCAAAAATGATCATCTCATCTTCATAAAAAATGAGAAAGTTAGCAAGAATGGTGGTAGCAACTTTATCATCACCATCTTTATCATTTTCGTTCTTTGCTTCATTTTCTTTACCTTTCTCATTCTTAAATTATTTTCTTCCATTGCGTACAATATTTTTTTAACTATCACTTTTTCCCACAATGATAACACTCAAACATTTGCAAACTTATTTCACTTGCCACTGCTTTTGTCTCTATTCTTCAGACCTTTACTTTTACTTCTCCCACTCTTTTCTGTAACCAAGACCTTTGATTTTGAAGAGCATCCTCGTGATTTCTTTCCATCTGTTCATTTAACAAACTACTCTTAGCCATACCCATTGTGATGACACCATATGGAGCAGAGTTGGATAATGAATTTCTGAGCATCTTCCATGAGTTCAATAGTGAACCAAGCAACCATAACTCCTGAATCTCATCGAGTTCATTCTTCATTAGACTTGTTGTTCAATTTTTCAGTAGCAATCACCGGTAGGTAATAATCTTTCACATAAAGATCTCCATTTTTCCTTTCCATATGCGATAATTTAAATCATTCAAGTTAATCATATTACTTAAATTTGCTTCCATAATGCAAAATCCAAATCTGGGAACTTGGCTCTAATATCCCTTGTTGGGAGAAATGTAAACAAATAGACACACAGTGGAATAATTATTTTCCCTAGAAGCAAATAAGTACAGCGTCATTTTAGATAATTGTGTGTGCTGAAATAATTTAAAGAAGATCAATCACACCAAGTCAAAAGTATACAAGCAATTATTTTAGGTGGAAAACTTCCTCAGAGTGAGGAATAAAAAGCACGGGACCTAATCTAATCAAAACTTCCACTAAAAACCAAATAATGGATATAAAAAGTCGTCTCTAGTCACAACTAGAGATTATAGTGTATATTTCTTTAAAATAATGAAAATCTTGACAATTTAATTTGAAATAGGAAGAATATACGCACAAACCTGTGGTTACTGTTCACACACACGAATCAATGTTCTCGAGCTCAAAATTTGATATCCACCATACAGATTGTAGTTTCTTGTCTTGTGAACCTCTCCCCTTAGTATCAACTTGATCAGACAACGGACAACTTGGGCAGGAGATTTGATGGAATTTGAGCTCAGGAAAAATTTATTCTCTCTTATTGGAAAAATAGCTAGGGCTTTTTTCTCCCATCTTCTTGTATTTAAATTTATCTTCAGTGTTAAAACCCTGAAGGACTTTGGGCTACAATAAAAGAACCCAAACTTGGACTTTTCTCGACATAAAAGGAAATAACCCAACATTTATTTATTTTTTTTTCCCTTGTAATTTTTAAGGTAGTGGACATAAAACTTCATGTTTGAGCTGAATTTTTAATAATATTATGCCAATTTAATTATTATTTTCTGAATCAAATGCCTAGAACATGAGAGAAAAACTGTAAAGAAATTAAATCGGACAGGAAGAATCCAAGATCTCGTGGTGATTGGGATCCCCCTTTCCTCAAGAATAAATAGAAATTTGTTTCTTATCCAAGAAAATTTGTTGTCATACAGAAAGATTCATCAGAAAATAAGACTTAGGAATTTCAAAATTCAATAATTCCAAAGAATTAAACACACCATTTATGCAATGACATCGTCTTTTACACATGCAAGATAATCAACTAATTTGTACTTATTGCTGGAATGGAAAACTAGAGGTGGGAAAATAGACAGAACTGGGGTTACCTCCAAATGAAACCATGTTTGTCATTTCTGAGTTGATTCTATCATTATTCATATCCCAATTTCCATGAAATCCTCTGAAATTGTTGTTGGAATAATCATGGATAGCCCAAGAATTTGTGCTTGAATGTCCCAGGAATTTCTCAATTATTCCCACATCAGATAATCGATTTTCCAGTGAGTTAGCATAAGCATCGTGCTTCTGATTATGAGATCTTGATTCTTCAACAGCTTCCGAAGAACTACTAAAGGGCCTTAATTGTTGAAAATCATTAGGGTTTAAATCAAACGACCACTTATTCGAATTTTCAAGGCCTTTGATTATCATTTTATTTCTTGTTCTATCCCTTGCCCTTGCTCTTGCCTTGTCCCGGGACTCCCTCGAATAAGGTTTATACACAGATATTTGCGGTTTCTCGTCATTTTTCTTTCTTTCTGTACTTGCATATTTTCTTGCAGCTCCTTTGTGTGCACTGATTGAATTCTCCTCTATTACTGATACAATGTCACATTCAAACACAAAGGATTCACTATTTAAATCGTCAAGGATAGAACTGGTCTTTACTTTTGGTTTGTTTTTGCTCAGCTCCGTAATTGCACTCTTCGATTTAGTAAAAAGCCATTCTATTGTTTTGCTTGCTTTAGCATAGCCTAGCAAGTCTTGAAGATCAAAGAATTTTCGCGCAACTTGAAGCGATAATCTAATTCTCCGGTCTCTCACTCCCTGTGCTGTACAAATCTTGCTGTGCCTATACTTCTTCCCGGTTCTTTTTAACAGTAATGGCCTAAGATTTTTCTTCGATGGTGTAATAGCCTCATCAGGAATTGACTTAGTTGACTTTTCATTCAATTTGGAGGGATCACTATTGCTGCCTTCTGTTGTTTCCTTTTTTGTCCTATCAAGATAGGTTTCTATCTGGTAATCATGAGCTATGCAATTATGCACAGTCATGGGATGATTTTGAAATAATATTTGATTCAAGGGAAATTCATTTTCATCCAGAAGTGGTGAAGGAAAGTGGAAGAAAAGTGAAGGATCGTCTTGTTTTGGGCTAGGTTTTTGATTAAATGGCAAAGACCTCTTGAACAAGGACTCAAAAGGGTTCTCAATGTTGCTTGAAGGATACATTTCTCTTGCACCAAATTTTGTCTCTAAACTTACTCTAGAGAGTTTATGTCATGATCTAACTTGAGAAGTTATGTACAGAAACTGAAGATGATAAAGAGTGCAACTACAGAAAAAATGTAGAGAGAGAGAGAGTTTACCGGTTTGAGCTAGGGCTCCCCAACCCACCATCTGTGAAGATCTAAGAGGAATGGTGCAAAGGAGGACCATAAACAAGAAAGTGATGCTTATGTATATGTACAATCTAATGCAATAGCTTCGCCTTTTGTCTTCATCAACTGTTTTGAAGGCTGGCAGTGACAGGCTGAGAGAGGATAAGAAATACACATACCTACGTTGTTGAACTCATCACCAACCAAAACATGCATTAAACAAGAAACTTTTTAGAAATTGACATTAGACATGAAACGCTACAGAAAACGTGCTATGGGTAATCAAAATAGAAGAGTCTGGGTACTCAAACTTTGGAAATTGGAGTACATAGGTCACAATTCAATGTTTTTATGAATAGGAGTCCCTAAACTTTCAATTTTATTTTTATTTTTTTTCCTTTATTCTTGTATTTTCCGAGGTGTGATGCTCTTGGGGCTAGGCATGGTGTGGGTGTTTTCTTTTTATTTTATTTTCCTTCTTTCTAAATGAATTTTATTTTATTTTATTTTCCTTCATATCAAGTCATTATATTTGATTTTCTATCTTTTGTATGAATTTCATAACAATTATATTTTTCATTCTTATTTTTATAAAAATATGAATCAAATGCAGAATAAAATGTAAAATAATTTCACAAAGTTTTTAAATGTTTAAACAGAATATTCTGGAGAGCTTCTCTGAAGTTTTTGTACTCAATCACAAAGCACACAAAGTTTTTAAATGTTTAAAATTTGTGACGTTGATAAGCTCAAAAAATATGTGGTCATACACAATGACAGATAGTAAAAGCCCTAATATGCAGTTCAAAAATATCCAAAGCCGAGAAGGGGAAAGGCAAGTATTTGTTGTAGTAAACGTACTCTGACTGCCCGTCACTTTCACCACAAAAGCTGACACCCACAACTCTAACCCCACGGCCACCAACCCACGGCTTTTCCTTTCGTTGGAAAGTTAGTGTCGTTTAATTGCAAAATTGGAATTGAAAACGAATTTTGAGGAATTGAATTGTGTAGAAATTATTTTTTTGTGAATTGTAAATTATTGTATTTGATTTGTATAATTTTTCACGTTTAAATAAAAGTATTTTCTAGTGTTCGTTTGACTTTGTTTTATATGAAAATTGTCAATTAAAGGGATATAATTTACTGGTATTAGGGATAAAATTTGTTTCCATTGCAAAAAAAATTCAAAAAATTCAAAAAAATCATCTATTATTTAGTGTTCGTTTGATTTTGTTTTACAAAGAAATTGTCAATTAAAGGAAAAAAATTTACAATAACTCTTAGAATTTGTTTCCATTTCCAAAAAAAAAAAAAAAAATCTGGAATTTGAAAAAACGCCATACCCAATGGGAATTCATTTTCCCTAAAAAGCTGGAATTGGCACCCATGTGAGCACTAGTCATGGAAAACAATTGCCTGGAAAAAATGGTGTATCAAACACCCAAAAAAGTGGGAAATGGAAAGGATTTCCATTTTCCATGGAATATATATTGTATCAAACGGTGCCTTAGAGATGAAAAAAATAACTTTTTGGAGAAAATATGATAATACTTATAAAAAATAAAAATAAAAAGTTGAACCTCAATTTTGAGGACCCTCACCGTCCCCTCCTTGGAACCTCATGAGGGAGGTAAATCGTAGGATGTGCCTCGGTAGGCCAGGGAATAAAAATTTACCCGTACACTGGTACCCACAAAGAGTCAAATTCCATATTTCAGGAATCGAATCCTCACACTTTGCCTGCCAGCAAAGCTGAAACTACCTCACTCATGTCCTTTCCACCACTGGATTATGCCCTGGGGGACAATACTTAGAAAAGATGGTAATACTTAGCACCTGTTTGCCCCCCTTTAATTTTTCTCATCAATTTAAATTAAATTTTTCTCTTTTTTCCACTTTCCAGTTTTCTCTTCGCCATCAGCCCTCCACCAAGCCATCCCTAAGCGGCTAAGCCCTTCCTATATAGGTCAACCCCTACTGCTACTCGACTAAGGACTACGGTGAAAATTTTCACTTTTGACTCCACAATTCGAAATGTCTAGGTCCGCCCCTGCATATAGTAGTCAAAGGTAGCTCCAAACATTTTGTATCATGGGGACAAAAATTAAAATGCATTTTTTTAAAACAACATATCATTAACGAAAATAAGTTGATACACTAATACAATTACAACTTACGCATTTTCATACTCTGAAAATATCGCATCATTACATCATTATCAATATTGTCGAGTACATCGTTCTTAATATATGCAATCAAACTATCACTTAAACATTGATATCTCATTTGATTACGCAGCCGATTCTTGGCAATGTTCATTGCAGAAAATATTATCTCTATCGTAGCAGTAGTAATTGAAAGAATTAACATCAATGTTATAAGCCTGTAAGCTAATTTGTATACCTCAATACCGAATAAAAAAATGTACATGACAATGATAATATAGAAGAAATCCACACGAAAAATGATTAGATTTTTTATGAAAAAGTAACTTTTTGTTATGTTTGACAAATTAAATTACTTTAAAGTAAGTTTGTCTTACTTTTAAACCAACTATTTATTGAATAACAAAAATTCTACATATCCTTCTCTTCTTAAAAAAATTAGGCGTGTTTAATTTATTTTCCAATTTATCTTGATAACTATCTTATATCGTGATTAATGCATTTTTCTGAAAACTTCACACTTTTCATACACTTAAAGCTTTGTGGTTTAGTAATAAAGTTAGGGCATTAAGAAATTTTGTGTGGATTTATATCATAGTTAAGTAAGCACCACACAATTACTAAAAGATTATAAGCAAATCAATCGGTTAGCTGCTTAAGCAATTCACTTATTTTTAGCATTTTATTCTGTTAGCTAAAAGCGTTTGAAACTTTTACGAATCAAGTAATAAATTAGACCATGTTTGATAGGAATTAAATTCAGATTTTCAGTAAATATTGTTAGGTTTTATGTTATAATTGGTCATTCTGTTAACAAAAATGACTAATTAAACATGTATAAAAGTCAAGGAGTTAAGTGCAATTTTGTATAGATGAGTTATGTAAGTTTGGGTTCGAGTTTGGAACAAGGAAAGAAGAGATGCCGCATATTCGCTAGCTCTTCACTAAGACACTGCTCGAGCGACAAAAACAGAATGGTCGTCACACGCTTGTGGCTACCTCTTCGCTCGAGCGAAAGTCTATCTCCCGCTTCTCGTTGGAGGGCCGCTTGAGCGACAACGTTGCGTGACCAACCCAAATTCGCGATTTTGAAAAATTTTACATGGCCTATAATACCTAAACATCCTAACTATAAATACCCAAGCATTGCACAATTTTCTAGGGTGGTTGTGCCTCTCTTGCAAACATATTCATATCGTTCTTTTAGAGATCCAAGACCATATTCAAATATTGATTCAACCATTTGGTTCTTGAGAGACTGCAACCACAAATTTGGAAAAAAAAAAATACAATCCTTGAATCCAAAACACCTGACTTCCTTAATACTATAAGGAAGATACTCTCTTAGTTGGACATTTGGAGAGGTGGATTGCAAGTATAGGAAAAGCACAAGAATTGCCTATTCTCGAAATTCAACTTGGAAGAGAGAATTGTAGGAGAAGACAACAGTATCTTGAGGATTACATGATGTAGATCGAGAAGCCTAGTGGAGTTCACTAGACAACATCTGACTGTAAAGATCGTTGTCTATAGAGGAGATAACTGACTTGATCTCAAAGTTTTTACCCAATGGTTCTCCGTCATCATATTGGTGTTATCTACTGTTTTCATACTACAAACTATGGCTATTCAACTTAGGATAATTGGACTGTTTAATTAACCATCTAGAAACTATTAAAAAGTGACTTGTTGTTTTTAATAGAATAATTTTGCACGTAAGGTCAAACTAAATCGAATAGGTAAGTGAATTCTCAGGTGGTATCAGAGCCTAAATACCTGTCCTAACCTTATTTGTCTAGATGAGTAGTTCTTTGTCCGTCACACCATATTTTGATTGCGGTAATTATGCATATTGAAAAGTTAGGATAAGAACTTTCCTTAATATCTATGGATGAACGAATTTGGTTGAGTCTAGTTAATGGTTGGACTGCCCCTAGTGCTACGGTTGATAATGTAGTAACTTCCACTCCTATTGCTAATTGGACTAAACGAAATGAGATAAAACCACCAGGTTGTGGAGGACACGTCTGAAGAAGAGGTGGGTGCCCTCTAAGTTTACTACCACCCTACCAACACGATAATTTTTATTCGAATCGACCCATCCCAGTGTGATTAAAAATAAAGTTTAAGCCCATATGACCAACTTTTTAGCAAATAAAAACTTAGGAAAATTTCTTATAACAATTCTTAAGCGTAGGCCAATTTAATTTTAAGAGAACAAATTTACAATGCCAAAATTTAGTTGATAAATAAATAATTAAAAAATATTAATTAAATATATTAAAGTCACAATTATGTAATTTATAATCATAATAACGTACTTATAGATCATAACTTATTTATTGAACATATATTATCATATCAATTAGCCATAAATCAAAAATATTATAGGTCACAATTTATTTATTTATTATAAATCACAAATTTTATAGGTTACGACTTATTTATGATCACAAAATATCAAATTAGTAACTCACAAGTTATTTCTGAATCACAAATTACCAATGATCAACAATTATCGAATTTTTAAATCACATATTATTTATTGATTACAAATTATTCATTTTACCGGTCACATACTATTTATTAGTCAGTTGGTTAAGAGTTAACAAAATAGTTGATCACAAACATCAAAATAGTTAGTCACAAACCCACTCTACCCCCAATTCCACCATTGACACTAATACTTGGCCAGAAATCAAACATATAGCTGGTCACAAACTCACAAATACCTAAATAGCTTATCACAATTACTCTTCACCACATTCCCACCACTAACCATCAACACCGATAGTTGGTCACAAATTAACCAAATAATTAATCATCATCTAGAAATAGTTGATCACAAACTTGTTTATCATATCCCCCATAACCAAGGACGGACCCACATGAGATCATGTGGGGTCAAATGACCTCACAGTTTTTTTGATTTTTTTTTTTTATTCCTTCCTACTGAAAACGTAATGTTATGCCAAGTTGGTGAGCCAACCCAATTAATTTCTCTAACCCAATACCCAAATCCTAAATTAATATCCATATCCATTAGTTAATCCATAGATATATCATATAATCCACCGATTTCTTTCTAAAGTGCAAACCACCGATTTTTCCTTTTTGTTCATGATACGTTGTTCGGAAAAAATTCATTTTTGGCTCCACAATTTGAACTGTCTGGGTCCACTCCTACCCATGACCCATCCCAACCGCACCATTGACACCAATAAAACGTCGAGATACCTCACCACCACCCAGCACAACCACCACCGCCACCAACATTGCCATTGCACTGCACAACACCATACCTCACTGCACAATACAACATTGCACTGCACCACCATAGCAACCGCAAAACCATTACCGCATCGCACAACCCATCACAAACCACCTTAAATAGTCACATCAGCCTCCACAAATCACGACTTCACAGATTTGTGTGAAGAAATCAAACTCAATTTTTTCTGAAAGAAGAACATATTCGCCTTCCTCTCACACCAACACCTCTCATTCTCTTCTCCTGCCCAACCTACAGCGCCAGCCACTTGTTTAGCGCCATCCAGAGATAAAATGGCCACTTGTGACTTGATATTTGCTATGCCGATCACCTGCCCAGATCTGCAGAGCTGCACGAGATGTTCGCGGTTAGCAAATGCCATGTGCAAGCGGCGATTGACATTTATGCCGTTGCACGTGATTTCATGGTATTTTTTGAGGTTCTTTTCATCCTCCGCTAAGCAACACATGCTATGAGGGGCTAAGCGCAACATAGTGAGCAACTATGAGTGGCCGTTTTATGAGGTTTTTGATGATTGTGGGGTGGGTAAAGAGAGGGGCGGAATATAAATTAGGGTTTTGACATATAGGGGTCCATCAGTACATACATGGTGTGGGTGTTTAAATTAATTTAATTTTATAATAATATTGTTAATATTTAAAAAGATTTTCCTTCTTAAGAAAGAAAAGTCTTACTATCTTTGGGATCTAATTCTATACCATTACTCAAAACTTTAGTGGATCGATTCTGTTACATAAGTTGATTCCGAAAAGGGGGCACCTCACTTCTTTCTCTCATTCAAAATATTGCATGATACTTTCATCTTACACGGCTCCCAAGTGGCTGAACTTTGAAAATCTTAATGTCTTTCAAATCCTCTTAACCATTATCCTACTGCAATAATTCTTGCAAACAAGAATCCCTATTTCATCGAGCCTCTCTCCGAGATAGTGTCTAGATCGTTACACCTTTCGTGCGGGAGGAACTTGCATCAATATCTCAATTTCAATTCAAACATGGGTTTGATTCACACTCATCTTATAAGTATGAGTCAGAGATATATGGATATATATACATTTCATGTCAAAATAGATTCCTTATTTGTACATCGATTCCTTTAATTTGACATCTTATTTTTGAATTGGAATTTAGAAATCATCCATTAGAAACCTTATCAGACGAGGACTAAAATAGATTCATGTGCAAAACTACCATTTAACAACAATTTGGTTCAATTCTTATGGAATCTTGATGGATTGCTTGGAATGATCCGCCTACAACAGGCCTAGATAGCGCGGGCTTTAATTGGTCTAAGTGAGACCTGACTTGTCTTCCAAATTTGAAAAAATAATAATAATTAAAAAAAATAAAAAAAATTGCAGTTATTATTATTATTATTTGTTTCCATTTATCTGGAATAGTGGGATATAATTAAAGCATAATTGAAAAGGAAAAATGAATATTGTGTTAGAGATAGAAGATTTATGAAAATGTAGGGAAAAAATACTATTTAAAGCCCAAAAACATCTTCATTGAAAAAAAAATAAAAATAAAAAACACTAGACTGGAGTAGAAGAAATTGACATTTGGTTTGGAATTGAAAGTGAAAGAGCGTTCAACATCTCTTTTAATTTACTTTCACTGTAATTTTTTATCATTGGACTAACTAAATCAATTCTCATGAGTAGTCGACAAGACACATTCATTATGATTTATTAACATCTGAATCGACTTGAAACAATCTGGATTGGTTTTTCCATATGAATTTTTAATGAAATTGACCGTTATAAACTTGATCAATCCGAATTAACATGTTTCTTTTACAAGACAAACATTCGATACAGGTGAGAACTTCTAAAGTAGTTGTCCGACTCTTCATTATTGTGTGGGAAGTTATTGGTAAATATTTTTCATTTATCCAATCATACATTTTTAACTGTAAATTTTTCCCCCTTGTGCACTCATTGTATTTCAATGTTTGCATTTACAATAAATTATAAGCTTTATTATTATATTATCGAACCTTTACAGATTATAGAGTTCTCAAGCTTATGATAAAATCTGGGAAAATGGGGTTGGACTTTCCCCATATATATCCAACTTTTAAAAGTTATATTTTAGATCTCAACCTATTTAAATTTGGTACCGCTCTCGCGGCCCACATCGAAATAGTGCTTTACCCTAGATGTCCAATCAACTGCTGCGCCTCAACGCATTTCAGAAGAATGGGGTTGGAGAACATAATTCCATGCGACTAGGTGCAAATACATTCCTTCCTACTAATTAGATATTTTTCGTAGAACATAATTAATGAATTATACACTGCAATTCTTAATTAATTTACTACTACTAATAGCATCACAGTCCTTGATGTTTTGGGAATGTAAATGCCATCACTTGATTATTATTATTATTTTTTCAAAATTTGATCACTTTAAGGCAGGAAACTTTGTCCCTTTCTTGGAACAGATTTTATAAAAGTGATTTCTATGAAAAAATTGTGATTAGAAAATAAGGAAAACAATTTGAATATACCTGTAAAATTATTTTATTTAAAAAATATATAATTGAAAATGAATTTTAAGCAATGGAACTTAAACATTGACTTTACATATACGACTAACAAAATATATGAAAACTATAATATCATTATAGCATTATGATTTTCTATCAATGTCTTCGCATTATAAGCTTTTAATCATTCTAATAAGACTTGATACATATATATGTATATATTTGGTACTTCATTTTTTTCTAATGGATTTTAATTTCATTTTTTTCTAATTAATACCCAAATATTATCTAATTCTCGCTACCAACATTCCCAACGGAATACATTACTGGAAACATGACATTATAAAGTAAATACCAAACACAAAAACACAATACACACTTTTTCCTTCCGACAAATAAATATTTATTGTTCTCATCCAACACTATAAATTATAACATTATTCAGAAGAATCAGAAGTACAATAATGCAAGCTTGCCCATATAAACAAAGAAAACTGAAGAGAATTCATGGTTTTCACATGTAAGAAGCTTAGCCATATACACATTTCCCAAAAAAAAAAGAAGCCATATGTATATATATACACACTATTTTGTCCTTTCTGAGAATTGATCAACTCCCAAAATCACGAACGCATATGCAAATGTATAAGAAAAATGGAAGTCATATAGTTGATTATATAACATGTTAAAATTTCTTACTATAGAAATGGCTTCATTAGAACTCCAGTATATCAACATGAAAGGTGACAGGTTCCTGGACTACAATTAAGTTATACTAAAAATATCACAAACAAAACAAATTATTCATCAAATGCTGAAGTGAATCGAAATAAAAAAAAAAAAAAAAGGTATAGAACGTCACATGATCACAATTAAAACAATTGGAAAAATCACAATGCTTCCTCATTCAAACCATCTCATATGAAATTTCCCAATAATTGCATGTCTATTTTCTAAAACATAGTTGAAAAATACAGCTGGCAGTAGCTATGTCAGATGCTTTCTCTAAACAAAATTGTGATTAATTAACGAAAGAGATGCACAAAAATCTTGAACCAGAAACGAGACTATTTGACTTAACAGCAGAACAATTCGCGAAAGCTGATTATAGTATCATAGTACTGTGTCATCCATCTCCTCAAATGGTTTATCTGATTGCTACTTATATTGGAACAGTTCCAGAAAATACTTAAACCGAAAAATTAAATGCATCAAAGAATTCATTTCAGGGGTAACCAATAATTTCAACCAGCCAGGAACAGTTAATTCCAAAAAAGGTATCCCAGAATTACTTATCAGTGTGTTTCTGGTACATAAAAGTATATGTGTGATGCACTTAAATCTACTAGATAGTATATATAACATAAAAATTGAAAAAAAGATAACATTTCAATGACGATGATCCCACAATTTATTAAGTTGTTCGAATTTCTTATCTTTTTAATGTGCAGCCCATCTTAAGTGCAAGGAGGGTGTGAATATTGAAGTTTCCAAAGGATGTATAGTATTGCTCTATTACTTGCAACATTTATTTATTTTACCCATCTGCTGCATTTCAAACCTCTGCAATTATATTTTATCAGAAGCGGAGTGTGTGTGTGAGTGTGTATATATATTCTCAATTATGAGATTTACAATTTAAATGACTACTGATTGCCAAGAGTAAGTCCATCCTTTTGGAGGAAGGCAATTAGATTTTCAAATGGATAGTCAGTCTTTATTGTTGGGAGAGAAGTAAACAAATACACGCATAGGAATAATTCTTCTCCCTAGCAAGTCGCAAGATCACAAGAAATTATTTTACTTGAAAAACTTTTCCAGTGTGAGGAATAAAAATCACAGGAGGTAGTCCAATCCAGATCTTCCCTATAAACCAAATAATGGATTCAAAATGCCTTCTCTAATTACCGCTAGAAGCTACAACTTATATTTCTTCAAGATAACGAAAATCTCGACAATATAATTTGAAACAGGAAGAATATACCTATAAACTACGGTTACTGTTAACCAATATTTTCGAACTCAAA
>NC_036242.1:26292074-26294096 GCF_002742605.1 Olea europaea var. sylvestris | reverse complement strand
CAACTTGGATACAATTAGTTTAAGAAAGTATTATTTGGCACCCAATTCAAGTTTATATGAAGCAATTGAAGATTAACTGGATTGCAAGATATATGAAAGTAATAATGGAGTATTTGGTAAAAACTCATAAGTTTCGAGAGTTAAATTCAATATTTGGTAAGTTTGAGGACATAATTACAAACTTCAAAGCTTGTCTCCAGTCACCTATTATAATATTAGAATGAATAGGACTTAATTACAAAGATTAGATGGATGACTAAAGTCACATGAGAAGAGAAGCTCAATTGAAAAACGGATTTGTTTCCTCATAATTCTTAAACAGTTTAGTAAAAATCAATTTAAACTCTTTGATAGAAACCAATTTGACATCTTTGTAAAAATAAAGTTCAATAAGAATTTTGCCTAAATCTTGTTCTATAAATACATACTTGACAAGAGTTTAAAATATAAAATTTTCCCCTCTTTATTATTGTATTCGTGTGATTATTTGATGTCAAAATGCACTCATTATACTTATACTTTGATTCAGATTGTATTTTAGTAAAAAATTGTGAAATTTAGAATAAAAGAGCGAAAAAGGGACCAAAATGGAAGAAAGTGAAAGTTTAAGGACGAAGTTGCAAAAAATCTAAAGATAAGACGGGCGACAGAATGATGATTCGAGAAAGCTAGAAGTCGACTGAGTGTAATTAGAAGTCAAAAGAAGTGAAATATGACCATAACATATTCACAAATCAAATTCCAACTGCACAGAGATTTTTCAATTTTTCAGCCAGAGATTGAGATCAATTTTTGACCTAGTAAAATTTAGAAAGATCTATTCCTATCAAAATTGTAGCCATTTGTGTTAGTTTTTCAACGCACTTTGAATTGCCTTAATCGGACTTTGAGAGAGAAAGCTATGACCAAAATACAGAAAACAGTCGTACAAAATAATTTTTGGCTGAATCTTTAGTTTCCTAATTCCGTTCAAACTCTTATGGTAACTTGATCTCCCATGAATTTTAAGCCCTAAATCACCCCAACACGGAAGAACGTCCTTCCATCTCCTATCTCTTTTCTCTTATCTTGGGCGCAAGAACTTCATGGAAGGCTAAATATTTTGGTGAAGCCACGAAGGATCTCGATCGGATTTGGGAATTTTAACGTCTTTTCATTCACGCAACATGCTTTTCATTGTCGAATAATTCTGGATTTTAAATTTCTCTTTTATTATACTTTTGAAGTTTGTTTAGCTTTTATTAAATTGTTCATAGATTCAATTATGTTTTTCTATTGAATGACAAAAATATTTGTTCGATTTAAAATTCAATTGATTTATTGATGTGATTTGATTACTGTTTTATGCTTAAGGTATATAATCGTTTTCTGAATCATATTTCAATAAATCAAAGAGGAATATGTTCTTAAGAAGCCTAAATTCTAGAATTATAAGTGAAATTAAATTGATCTAGATTTTTTCTTCATGAATTGGTTTTGAAAGTTGTTTTCTTATTAGATTTTTCATAGAATTAGCCATACTCTTTCTATAGTTTGATCGAATATTTATTGAATTTCAATTTCAATTAATCTCATTGGTGTGATTCCTTACTACCTTATGCTTGACGTATATGGTCGCTTTTGAATTTGATTTCAATAAATTAATGTGAGAATGTATTATATGAATCTAGATTTTTTTAATAAGATGCATGAATTATTGGTGTTGATCAATCCAATCCAAGAGAGTGAATTCCGATGCTTCACTAATCTCACACTTTGATATTTAAATTTCATTTAAATTGGTATATTCCTCTCACAACCATGAAAATCCTAGTTTGTCAAATTCTTTAAACAGTTCGTTCATCTCCCTGTGGAATCGACACCTCAAAGTTGTGTTACACCACCGCGTTATTCTTTGGACGTAATCAAATTTTGATACTGTTACCGAGGAGACGATATGAATAATTTAAGGATTTTCGAACAAAATGGTGACTTCGTCCATTTTTTTACAATTTTTTAGTTAGTTTAATTTTATTAGTCTTT
>NC_036242.1:26288355-26290020 GCF_002742605.1 Olea europaea var. sylvestris | reverse complement strand
AATAATTTCATTTCTATCATGAACTAATCATTCATTTGCTTGTTTTATATTAAATTGCTAGGGACTAGTAATAAACAAATTGGCGGTATGAAAAGAGTGTAAAATATAATATTTTCCCTATTAATTATTGTATTCGTACGATTATTTGATATCAAAATGCACTTATTATACTTATACTTTGATTCAGGTTGTATTTTGATAGAAAATGTGAAATTTAGAAAAAAAAAAAAAAGAGCGAAAAATGACCAAAATGAAAGAAAGTGAAAGTTCAGGACCAGTTGCAAATAATCTAAAGACGAGAGGGTGATGGAATGATGATTCGAGAAAGCTAGGAGTCCATTAGGTGCAATTAAAAGTTAAAAGAAGTTAAATATGACCATAACATATTCAGAAATCAAATTTCAACCGCATAGAGATTTTCCAGATTTTCAGCCGGAGATTGAGATCAACTTTTGACCAAGTAAACATTCGAATTTGGAAAGAGATATTACTAGAAAAATTGTAACCCTTTGTTTTAGCTTTCAATGCACTAGGGTGATGGAATGATGATTCGAGAAAGCTAGGAGTCCATTAGGTGCAATTAAAAGTTAAAAGAAGTTAAATATGACCATAACATATTCAGAAATCAAATTTCAACCGCATAGAGATTTTCCAGATTTTCAGCCGGAGATTGAGATCAACTTTTGACCAAGTAAACATTCGAATTTGGAAAGAGATATTACTAGAAAAATTGTAACCCTTTGTTTTAGCTTTCAATGCACTTAGAATTGCCTTAATCGGATATCGAAAGAGAAAGTTATGGCCAAAATACTGAAATCAGTTGAACAGAACAATTTTTGGCCGAATCTTTAGTTTTCTAATTCCGTTCAAACTCTTATAGTAACTTGATCTCCCACGAATTTTAAGCTCTAAATCACCCCAACACGTGAGAACACCCCCCATCTCCTATCTCTTATCTCTTATCTTGGGCACAAGAACTCCATGGAAGGCTAAATATTTTGATGAAGTCATGAAGCATCTCGATCGGATTTGGGGATATTAACATCTTTTCATTCATTTAACGTGCTCTTCATTGTCAAATAATTCTGGAATTTAAATTTCTCCTTTATAATACTTTTGAAGTTTGTCTAACTTTTATTAAATTGTTCATAGATTCAATTATATTTTTCCATTGAATGACAAAAATATTTGTTGGATTTAAATTTCAATTAATTTATTGATGTGATTTGATTTCTATTTTATTCTTGGGGTATATAATCGTTTCCTGAATCGTATTTCAATAAATAAGAGAGGAATATGTTTTTAAGAAGCCTAAATTCTAGAATTATAAGTGAAATTAAATTGATTTAGGTTTTTTCTTCATAAATTGGTTTTGAAAGTGGTTTAATTCTTATTAGATTTTTCATAGAATTAGTCATGCTCTTTATATAGTTTGATTGAATATTTATTGAATTCCAATTTCAATTAATCTCATTGGTGTGATTCCTTTACTAGCTTATGCTTGATGTATATGTTCGCTTTTGAATCTGATTTCAATAAATTAAGTAGGAATGTATTACTAGAGCCTAGATTTTTTTAGTAAGATGCATGAACGATCCAATCTTGGAGAGTGAATTCCAGTGCTTCATTAATCTCACACTTTGATATTTAAATTTCATTCAAATT
>NC_036242.1:26235376-26285655 GCF_002742605.1 Olea europaea var. sylvestris | reverse complement strand
TGACCCTCGATCTTTCTCGTCCCGTCCTCTTAGTTAGCCGGGTAATCCCCTCCCTATTTAGGACGGGGTCCACGAGTATCGGGTTGAGCGAATTTTTTTATCATCCATATTTCTTACTCATGTAATCAAATTTTTTTTTGTCACCGCTCTATTGCAATATCATCCTCTATTACATTGACAATGTTACTGGAGAAATTTGTCTACAAAACATACAACATTGAGACCGTTTGTCTCAAGCCACAACCATAGCACCTTGATTGAGCTTTCACTGGCTATTACTAAAGGTACTTCCATACCCATCACCATCAAGTTTTCCTGCAAAAATCAAGTTTAACTGGATGTCTCTAATATACTTCACATATTTAAGAACCACCCTCGAACAATTATCCATCTCCAAATACACATCTTTAGTACTGATAACTTTAACTAAGCCATCATTATTTATCTTTACAGTTTCGTAATCACCATATCCATATGATGTAGAGAAATCCTTTCGCGATAGAGCTTGAATGGGGCACCACTATCAATCACCCAATTGGTATCATAACTTGCAAAATTGATCATCTCATCTTCATAAAAAATGAGAAAGTTAGCAAGAATGGTGGTAGCAACTTTATCATCACCATCTTTATCATTTTCGTAATTTGCTTCATTTTCTTTCCCTTTCTCATTCTTACATTCTTTTCTTCCATTGCGTACAATATTTTTTTAAGTATCACTTTTTCCCACAATGATAACACTCAACATTCGCAAACTTATTTCACTTGCCGCTGCTTTTGTCTCTATTCTTCAGACCTTTACTTTTACTTCTCCCACTCTTTTATGTAACCAAGACCTTTGATTTTGAAGAGCATCCTCGTGATTTTCTTTCCATCCCTTCATTTAACAAACTACTCTTAGCCATACCCATTGTGATGACACCATATGGAACAGAGTTAGATAATGAATTTCTGAGCATCTTCCATGAGTTCAATAGTGAACCAAGCAACCATAACTCCTGAATCTCATCAAGTTCATTCTTCATTAGACTTGTTCAATTTTTCAGTAGCAATCACCGGTAGGTAATAATCTTTCACATAAAGATCTCCATTTTTCCTTTCCATATGCGATAATTTAAATCATTCAAGTCAATCATTTTACTTAAATTTGCTTCCATAATGCAAAATCCAAATTTGGGAACTTGGCTCTAATACCGCTTGTTGGGAGAAATGTAAACAAATAGACACACGGTGGAATAATTATTTTCCCTAGAAGCAAATAAGTACAGCGTCATTTTAGATAATTGTGTGTGCTGAAATAATTTAAAGAAGATCAATCAAACCAAGTCACTAGTATACAAGCAATTATTTTAGGTGGAAAACTTCCTCAGAGTGAGGAATAAAAAGCACGGGACCAAATCTAATCAAAACTTCCACAAAAAACCAAATATATAATGGATATAAAAAGTCGTCTCTAGTCACAACTAGAGGTTACAACGTATATTTCTTTAAAATAATGAAAATCTTGACAATTTAATTTGAAATAGGAAGAATATACTCACAAACCTGTGGTTACTGTTCACACACACGAATCAATGTTCTCGAGCTCAAAATTTGATATCCACCATACAGATTGTAGTTTCTTGTCTTGTGAACCTCTCCCCTTAATATCAACTTGATCAGACAACGGAAAACTTGGGCAGGAGATTTGATGGAATTTGAGCACAGGAAAAATTTATTTTCTCTCCTATTGGAAAAATAGCTAGGGCTTTTTTCTCCCATCTTGTATTTAAATTTATCTTCAGTGTTAAAAACCCTGAAGGACTTTGGGCTACAATAAAAGAACCCAAACTTGGACTTTTCTCGACATAAAAGGAAATAACCCAACATTTATTTTTATTTTTTTCCTTGTAATTTTTAAGGTAGTGGACATAAAACTTCATGTCTGAGCTGAATTTTTAATAATATTATGCCAATTTAATTATTATTTTCTGAATCAAATGCCTAGAACATGAGAGAAAAACTGTAAAGAAATTAAATCGGACAGGAAGAATCCAAGATCTCGTGGTGATTGGGATCCCCCTTTCCTCAAGAATAATTAGAAATTTGTATATTATCCAAGAAAATTTGTTGTCATACAGAAAGATTCATCAGAAAATAAGACATAGGAATTTCAAAATTCAATAATCCCAAAGAATTAAACACACCATTTATGCAATGACATAGTCTTTTACACATGCAAGATAATCAACTAATTTGTATTTATTGCTGGAATGGAAAACCAGAGGTGGGAAAATAGACAGAACTGGGGTTACCTCCAAATGAAACCATGTTTGTCATCTCTGAGTTGATTCTATCATTATTCACATCCCAATTTCCAAGAAATCCTATGAAATTGTTGTTGGAATAATCAGGGATAGCCCAAGAATTTGTGCTTGAATTTCCCAGGAATTTCTCAATTATTCCCACATCAGATAATCGATTTTCCAGTGAGTTAGCATAAGCATCGTGCTTCTGATTATGAGAACTTGATTCTTCAACAGCTTCCAAAGAACTACTAAAGGACCTTAATTGTTGAAAATCATTAGGGTTTAAATCAAACGACCACTTATTCGAATTTTCAAGGCCTTTGATTATCATTTTATTTCTTGTTCTATCCCTTGCCCTTGCTCTTGCCTTGTCCCGGGACTCCCTCGAATAAGGTTTACACCCAGATTTTTGCGGTTTCTCGTCATTCTTCTTTCTTTCTGTACTTGCATATTTTCTTGCAGCTCCTTTGTGTGCACTGATTGAATTATCCTCTATTACTGATACAATGTCACATTCAGACACAAAGGATTCACTATTTAAATCGTCAAGGATCGAACTGGTCTTTTCTTTTGGTTTGTTTTTGCTCAGCTCCGTAATTGCATTCTTCGATTTAGTAAAAAGCCATTCTATTGTTTTGCTTGCTCTAGCGTAGCCTAGCAAGTCTTGAAGATCAAAGAATTTTCGCGCAACTTGAAGCGATAATCTAATTCTCCGGTCTCTCACTCCCTGTGCTGTACAAATCTTGCTGCGCCTATACTTCTTCCCGGTTCTTTTTAACAGTAATGGCCCAAGATTTTTCTTCGATGGTGTAATCGCCTCATTAGGAATTGACTCAGTTGACTTTTCATTCAATTTGGAGGGATCAATATTGCTGCCTTCTGTTGTTTCTTTTTTTGTCCTATCAAGATAGGTTTCTATCTGGTAATCATGAGCTATGCAATTATGCACAGTCATGGGATGATTTTGAAATAATATTTGATTCAAGGGAAATTCATTTTCATCCAGAAGTGGTGAAGGGAAGTGGAAGAAAAGTGAAGGATCGTCTTGTTTTGGGCTAGGTTTTTGATCAAATGGAAAAGACCTCTTGAACAAGGACTCAAGAGGGTTCTCAATGTTGCTTGAAGGATACATTTCTCTTGCACCAAATTTTGTCTCTAAACTTACTCTAGAGAGTTTATGTCATGATCTAACTTGAGAAGTTATGTACAGAAACTGAAGATGATATAGAGTGCAACTACAGAAAAAATGTAAGAGAAAGAGTGAGAGATTTTACCAGTTTGAGCTGGGGCTCCCCAACCCACCATCTGTGAAGATCTAAGAGGAATGGTGCAAAGGAGGACCATAAACAAGAAAGTGATGCTCATAATGCAATAGCTTCGCCTTTTGTCTTCATCAACTGTTTTGAAGGCTGGCAGAGACAGACTGAGAGAGGATAAGAAATACACAGACATACGTTGTTGAACTCATCACCAACCAAACATGCATTAAACAAGAAACTTTTTAGAAATTGACATTAGACATGAAACGCTACAGAAAACGTGCTATGGGTAATCAAAATAGAAGAGTCTGGGTACTCAAACTTTGGAAATTGGAGTACATAGGTCACAATTCAATGTTTTTATGAATAGGGGTCCCTAAACTTTCAATTTTATTTTTATTTTTTTGCCTTTATTCTTGTATTTTCCTAGGTGTGATGCTCTTGGGGCTAGGCATGGTGTGGGTGTTTTCTCTTTATTTTATTTTCCTTCTTTCTAAATGGTTTTCAAGAGAAATTCCCTTTAAATAAATGGTCATGTGCTAGATATGTGACTATTTACCCAAAAAAATAAAAAATGATTGTTTCCAATCAAGTGAGAACTTAAAGTGAACCGAAATTGAAAGTTTGTGACTATATTTCAAAAGTTTTGAGGACCCTGACAGTGGCTTTTACTTAATTACAAAATAGTCAATTTTCAGGCAAAGTGGGAATGACAAATATAGCTGTTACGTGTTCTACACAAGAGATAAAAAGTCAAATATAATAATTTGATGTGATGGATAACAATCACATTTTTTATTTTAATGTGTAAATAATGGGAAATAAATGGGCATAATAAGTAGTTAAATATTTAAATAGAATAAAACAGTTAAATCAATGTTTGCATTCAATTAATTCGACTACAACGTACAATAATTTCACTAAGTTTTTAAATGTTTGAACAAAATATTCTGGAGAGCTTCTCTGAAGTTTTTGTTCTCAATCAGAAAGCACGCAAAGTTTTTAAATGTTTAGAATTTGTGACGTTGATAAGCTCAAAAAATATGTGGTCATACACAATGACAGATAGTAAAAACCCTAATAGGCAGTTCAAAAATATCCAAAGCTGGAAAGGCAAGTATTTGTTGTAGTAAACATACTTTGACTGCCCGTCACTTTCACCACAAAAGCTGACACCCACAACTCTAACCCCACGACCACCAACCCACGGCTTTTCCTTTCGTTGGAAAGTTAGTGTCGTTTAATTGAAAGTTGGAATTGAAAACGAAATTTAGGTAATTGAATTGTGTAAAAATTATTTTGTTGTAAATTGTAAATTATTGTATTTGATTTGTATAATTTTTTACGTGAAAAATATTTAAATAAAAGTATTTTCTAGTGTTCGTTAGACTTTATTTTATATGAAAATTGTCAATTAAATGGATATAATTTACTGGTATTATGGATATAATTTGTTTTCATTGCCAAAAAAAATAAAAAAATTCAAGAAAATTATCTATCTTTTGGTGTTCGTTTGACTTTGTTTTACAAGGAAATTGCCAATTAAAGGAAAAAATTTACAATAACTCTTAGAATTTGTTTTAATTCCAAAAAAAAAAAAAAAAGCTGGAATTTGAAAAACCACCATATCTCATGGGAATTCATTTTCCCTAAAAAGCTGGAATTGGCACCCGTGTGAGCACTATTCATGGAAAACAATTGCCTGGAAAAAATGGTGTATCAAACACCCAAAAAAGTGGGAAATGGAAAAGGATTTCTATTTTCCATGGAATATATATTGTATCAAATGGTGCCTTAGAGATGAAAAAATAACTTTTTGGAGAAAATATGATAATACTTATAAAAAAAAAAAAAAAGTTGAACCCCAACTTTGAGGATCCTCACCGTACCGTCCTTGGAACATCATGAGGAAGATAAATCGCAGGATGTGTTTCAGCAGGTCAGGGAACAAAAACCTGCCCGTACACTGATACCCACAAAGAGTCCAATTCCATATCTCAGAAAACGAATCTTCACACTGCGGTTACCAGCAAAGTTGAAACTACCTCACTCATATCCTTTCCACCACTGGATTATGCCCTGGGGGACAATACTTAGAAAAGATGATAATACTTAGCACCTGTTTGCCCCCCTTTAATTTTTCTCATCAATTTAAATTAAATTTTTCTCTTTTTTCCACTTTTCAGTTTTCTCTTCGCCATCGGCCCTCCACCGAGCCATCCCTAAGCGGCTAAGCCCTTCGTATATAGGTCGATCCCTACTGCTACTCGACTAAGGACTATGGTGAAAATTTTCATTTTTGATCCCACAATTTGAAATGTCTACGTCCGCCCCTGCATATAGTAGTCAAAGGTAGATCCAAACGTTTTGTATCATGGGGACAAAAATTAAAATGCATTTTTTTTAAACAATATATCATTAACGAAAATAAGTCAATACATTAATACAATTACAACTTACGTATTTTCATACTCTGAAAATGTCGTATCATTACATCATTATCAATATTGTCGAGTACATCGTTCTCAATATATGCAATCAAACTATCACTTAAACATTGACCTCTCATTTGATTACGCAGCCGATTCTTAGCAATGTTCATTGCACAAAATATTCTCTCTATCGTAGCAGTAGTAATTGAAATAATTAACATCAATGTTATAAGCCTGTAAGCTAATTTGTATACCTCAATACCGAATAACAAAAAATTGTACATAACAATGACAATATAGAAGAAATCCACACGAAAAATGATTAGATTTTTATGAAAAAGTAACTTTATGTTATGTTTGACAAATTAAATTACTTTAAAGTAAGTTTGTCTTACTTTTAAACCAACTATATATTGAATAACAAAAATTCTACATATCTTTCTCTTCTTAAAAAAATTAGCCGTCTTAAATTCATTTGCCAATTTATCTTGATAACTATCTTACATCACGATTAATGCATTTTTCTGAAAACTTCATACATTTCATACGCTTAAAGCTTTGTGGTTTAGTAATAAAGTTAGGACATTAAGAAATTTTGTGTGGATATATCATAGTTAAGTAAGCACTACACAATTATTAAAAGATTATAAGAAAATCAATCGGTTAATTGCTTAAGCAATTCAATTATTTTTGGCATTTTATTCTGTTAGCTAAAAGCATTTGAAACTTTTACGAATCAAGTAATAAATTAGACCATGTTTGATCGGAATTAAAATCAGATTTTCAGTAAATTTTGTTAGGTTTTATGTTGTAATTGGCGATTCTGTTAACAAAAAGGACTAAATTGGACATGTATAAAAGTCAAGGAGTTGTGTGCGATTTTGTATAGATGAGTTATGTAAGTTAGGGTTCGAGTCTGGAACAAGGAAAGAAGAGATGCCGCATATTCGCTAGCTCTTCGCCTAGACACTGCTCGAGCGACAAAAACAGAATGGACGTCACTCACTTGTGGCTACCTCTTCGCTCGAGCAAAAGTCTATCTCCCACTTCTCGCTGGAGCGCCAATGTTACGTGACCAACCCAAATTCGCGATTTTGAAAAATTTTACATGGCCCAAAATACCTAAACATCCTTAACTATAAATACCCAAGCATTGCTCGATTTTCTAGGGTGGTTGTACATTGTGCCTCTCTTGCAAACATATTCATATCGTTCTTTTAGAGATCCAAGACCATATTCAAATATTGATTCAACCATTTGATTCTTGAGAGACTGCAACCACATATTTGGAAAAAAATACAATCCTTGAATTCAAAACACTTGACTTCCTTAATACTATAAGGAAGATACTCTCTAAGTTGGGCATTAGAAGAGGTGGATTGCAAGTACAGGAAAAGCAAAGAATTGTTTATTCTCGAAATTCCACTTGGAAGATACAATTGTATAAGATCGAAAAGTTGGAGAAGACAACAGTATCTTGGGGATTACATGATGTAGATCGAGAAGTCTAGTGGAGTTGGCTAGATAACATCTATGTAAAGATCGTTGTCTATATGGAGATAACTGGCTTAGTCCCAAAGTTTTTACCCAGTGGGGTTTCTCCATCATCATATTGGTGTTATTTACTATTTTCATACTACAAACTATGGCTATTCAACTTAGGATAATTGGACTGTTTGATTAACCATCTAAAAAATATTAAAAAGTGACTTGTTGCTTTTAATAGAATAATTTTGCACGTAAGGTCAACCTAAATCGAATAAGTAAACAAATTCTCAAGTGGTATCAGAGCCTAAATACGTGTCCTAACCTTATTTGTCTAGATGAGTAGTTCATTGTCCGTCACACCATATTTTGATTGTGGTAATTATGCATATTGGAAAGTTAGGATGAGAACTTTCCTTAAATCTATGGATGAACGAATTTGGTTGAGTGTAGTTAATGGTTGGACTGACCCTAGTGCTACGGTTGATAATGTAGTAACTTCCACTCCTATTGCTAATTGGACTAAACGAACTTAGATGAGTGCAATTGGAATAGTAAAACTCTACATGCTCTATTTATGGCAGTATCACCTAAATAGTTTAGGCGTGTGCCGATGTGTGGGGTTGTTAAAGATATTTGGGATATCTTAGAAACCACTTATGAGGAGAGTGTGAAGTTTATTGCCTTCAATGCTAGAATTAGGAGTGGATCCGATAAGGAGAGTGAGAAGGCTGGGGGAATAGATAGTGATGAGAAATTAGATTTTGAAAGATTTAAAAGATATACATGAGGCTTATGATAAAATTTATGAAAAGTGTATTAAGATTATGACTAAAAATAAAGCCTTGTGTGCTAAGGTCAAGGAACTTGAGCTTCAGAGAGACAAACATGTAGCTGACCTTCATGAATCTACCTCAACCCTGAGTGTATTGAAATCGGTTAAATCGATTAATTAATCTTTAGATACCTAGGTTAGGAATATCACTGGTGAGCTTCAAAAGTCTTCTAAAAAAGTAAGTGAGCTGACCGCTGAAAATGAGACTTCGAAAATCCAGGTTAAGAACCTCATGAGCGATCTAGAATATTCTAAGTCTCAACTACTTGACTTTTCAGTGGTTAGATAACATCCTAGGAATGAGCAAGTTGGCTGGTAATAGAGGAGGTCTAGATTTTAAAGAGAGTATTGCAAGTACTTCAAAGACCACTTTTATCTTCGCTACTGACCATCCTAAACATGTGCCTAACCTAGAACCTAAGAATACGAGACCTGTAGGAGAGAGATCTACCAGACAATGTAGGACCTGTCGATGTAGGAATATATGTCAGCGATCACACAACATTGAACATAGGTTTATCCCTACATGCTTTCACTGTGGTGAGTTAGGATACGTACGCCCTAGGTATCATCAATTCCTGAACAAACATAGAAACAAGAGCTTCCATATGAATAAAAATCAGGAGTTTGTTGATCGGGTTGGATTCCTTACTAATCAAGTGAGTTGATTGACCAAGTTGGTAACACAGTTGTCTAAGAATTGTTCACCCACTAGACAGATTTGGATGAAAAAATGATCTAAAAAAATCTGAAATAGATCACGATACTCTTAAAGGTAAAAGCGTCTCTTTACCTAACTGATTAGGTATTTTTGGTGAAGACCTGTGCTTTGTCACTTGAGTTATTGATTGGTACATGAATCTCATTTGTTTGTTTACTTCTTTAGGTAGTTGTTTATTGCATGTGCATCCTCATTCTGTTTGCATTGGTACATACATCGATGGCGCTTTGTACTCCACTTGAGTCGAATGGCTTACCCTACTGCACTATACAGCTAGGTAATTCGATTGATGTTGTCAAGCAATATCGACTGGTACTGCTGTAATAGCAATGATCAAGTGTTGATGGGCCACAAGGCAACCCATGGCAGCATCTTTGGGTGTTACTTGTAGGTAATAGTGATAACATCATCTGCAAGGGTTAGATTCATGTGATGAGGCTTTGAGGTCTTGAATTGTCAAATTTGGTATGTAAGAATGGGTCGGAGCATTGGACCAAGAGTTGGATTTTGGACTTGAAATATTTTAGGGGCAAAATTCATATATAAGAGATTGAGTATGACATATTTTAAAATTTTAAAAATCAGATTTTTTTTATTTATAAAATAATTTATTAAATATTTATTTTATTAATTAAATATATTAAATTCACAATTTTATACAATTTAATCACAAATTATTGAATTAATTGATTATAAATTATTTCTTGATCACAAATCACAAATTTCATAAGTCATATATTATTTATTGGTCGCAATTTATCTATTATTTTATAGATCACACATTAACCAATTTATTAATCACAATCAACCAAATAATTTGGGATCATCACTACCTCCAGTCGCACCACCACTAATATTGGCAACAGCACCACTATATCAAACAAACCAACACCCACCATTTACAACTACAACACCATCACTGTCACCGCTAGATCCACCACCAACAAGTCCACCATTAGATCCAACAAAACCTACCCCAACAACAAAGATCTATCACCATCGCCACCAATAAAAACCACATACAGCCATTGAATTTTCCCACACATCAAAAACAACATCAAAATCTCACACAATCAAACACCAACTAATAAACCAACATCACAAATGCAACCACTTGTAGAGGCACTCCTTCCGCTGTGGCGACATCATCATCGTAGGGCTTTCAAAGTGACACCGAGGTGGGTAGTTTATCATCGAAGAAGAGGTCTAAATGGGGAAGAGAGAGAGAGAGAGAATGATTTGGGGTGGATTGATTTATTTAGTAATATATTTATTTAATACAATGTTAAATCTTAATTATAATTTGAATTTTGAAATATGGTTTATGAAATGCAAACTTTAAAAGTAGCATTCCGTGTGAGTTCCACTATATTTTTTGCTGATGGGCCCATTAATTAGCAGATCACTTGAAGCCGAAAGAATAATATCCATTACAGATAATTGGATCAAATTGAAGATATTTTGTCGGGCCCAATAAGAGTATCTATATTTTATTTTGTGTTAGGAATTGCCCACAATTTGATTTTATTTTTTATTTGTCGTCCTTTATTTATCTTTTTGATAATTTCGAATGAATATGTCACTCATATCGAATTAGGAAATGACATGATTCAAAAAACTATGTATGTCATGCATTCTGACTGGGTGCTCGTCATTTAATTTCAATTTAAAATTAAATTTTTAATTGGTTTAATATGCATAAATAATTAAAATTGCATGTTAATTGAATTAATGTGCAAAGATGATCATTATTTAAATAAAAACCCAATTGTCCAAAATATTGAGTGTGGTGGATTGGTCTCACAATTGGCCCACGGTCTTCTTTGTTGATCTAATTTGTAAAAATTACTTAGCCCTGTATTGCATCTCAAATGATCTCTCTATGGTAAGGCTATGTATGGTAACTACTGATATTGAATTCTTCTTTTGAAGAATTATTCAAATTATATTTATTGCTTCACTATTGTATAGATGACAATAAATCTAAATATCTAACGGGATCTGAACAAAGTTGTACACTCAAATCAATTTCACATATGACCCTTTGTAGAGACTCTCATTTTTGAAATTAATGAGCAAACGATAAGGTATTATCTGGTTGATGTTTCAATAACAAGTTAACTAAGGAATACCGATTTGACAAAATTCCTATATATGGGACAAATTTCGAGCCAACGGGAAAAATGCCATGCTTGTCGAAGTATCAAAAATGGGATGTTGATGATAGATGGTACAATGAAACATATTGTGTATGGATGAGGTTGTAATGACTAAAGTTCTAAAAAGGAGTGAAGTGTATCAAAGTGACGATATTAAGTTTCAACTCTACAAATATAAGTCCGTATCAACGAAAAAGGATGTTTCATTTTTTTAATTATTTTAAGACCATTAAATAAATAAATAAATAACAACAACAACAATAACAATAACAGTAATAGTAATGCATATCTTGAAAGTTAAAATCTATGTAAGTGTATCACGTCTACATGCAATTAACTACATAGCAAATGAAAGTTGAAATCTTTGTCATGAAACCATTGGTGGTTCCATATGTAATAGTGGAATGGAAGCAGAAGCAAACCATTCGATAGACGACATCAGTGGTGTTGGTGTGTGTCTTGGTGAAGAAAGAGAAAATAAGATCTATGGTTTGATTTGGAAGTTTGGGGATAAAATAAATGACCTTCTGTTGGTCTCACGATTAATCTTTTCTAAAAATGATTATAGCAAAATCATAAAAAATTTACAGAATTGTAAAGAACACAAGTATTTTTCGCCCCTAAGGGCCCGGATGTTCAGCCAAAGGCCTACTCACCCGTTGAGCATCTACAAAAGTAGATTAGGCTCGAATCCACTAAGAATCACAAAGAATCGATACAAGAATGTATGAAGAAACTGTCGTTTCTTCAATAACAGATTTCTATCACCTCTCTTTAACATAACACTCAGTTTCTACAATCTCACAGGTCATATATCATATACAACCCTAACATCACTCAGATTAGAGATTGCTTTCAGAAATTACAAGAACATGACAAGTTTAGAAAACCCTCAGAGAGAAGACGTAGAAAACCCTAGAACCATTCACTCAGAGATTAGAGTGAAAATGAAGAGGCACGATGCCTTTTAACAAACCACCAAAAAATCAACAATCCAACAATCACAAAGGTGCCAGGTATATGATCCACAGAACTTGCAATTTGAAAGGAAAAACGCGTTTACAAACAACGCCTTTTATTTCCCATAAAATCGATTCAACCCGGCCAGGCTCAATGTTTCTCAAGTTGGGCCAACCAAGAATAGGGAGGCAGCCCAATCAACAATCTCCACCTTGCTGATCTATTCTTCGTATTTTTTTGTGGATTCAAACTTAGACTAATTTTTGTTTCATTTGCTCTATAAAACCTGTAAAAAGAAAATGAAAACTAGTCAGTTGATTTTCCAAAAATAACCAATAAAATTCAAGTATCAAATTGAATTCATTACCTTCAAAGTATGTTCAGAATTTTCAGACAATTTCTGAACTTGTTTAGAGGTAAAACCTTAGTACCAATATCAGAAGGATTAAATTCAGTTGGGATTTTAACCAAGTTAATTAATCCATTTTCGACCATATTTCTAACAAAATGAAATTTAATGTCAACATGCTTAGTCCTATCATGATATACAGGATTTTTACTCAAATGAATTGCACTTTGGTTATCAGTACATATTCTAACTGTTTCATTCATGAAACCAATTTCATTTAATAACTCCCTTAACCACAGACCTTCTTTAACGGCATCACATGCTGCAATATATCCAGCTTCAGTGGAAGATAAAGCTACAAGTTTTTGTAGTTGGGACTTCCAACTAACACAACCATCACAAAGAGTAAACACATAGGAGGAGGTTGATCTTCTTTTATCTAAATCTCCCGCAAAATCAGAATCTGTATATCCTTTCAGGATAATGCCTTCATTACATCTTTGGAATTTTAATCCTAGTTCAATTGAGCCCTTTAGATATCTTAACATCCATTTGATTGCTAACCAATGTGTTTCACCTGGATTTGCCATAAATCTACTTAGCATGCTTATACCATGAGCTAGGTCAGGTCTTGTACATATCATAAGGTACATAATAGAGCCAACAACATTTGCATAGGGTATCTTACTCATTCTGTCATATTTTTCATCAGTTTTAGGTAACTGTTCACTAGAAAGTTTGAAGTGATTTGCAATGGGTAAAGTTATAGGTTTACACTCAGTTATAGCAAACTTCTCAAGTATCTTATTCACGTAAGTATTTTGATTTACATACAGAACACAATTCTTTCTATCTCTATTTATTTCCATGCCTAAAATTCTCTTTGCTTGTCCTAAATCTTTCATTTCAAATTCAGATTTAAGTTTTTCTTTAACAGAAATAATTTCAGATTTATCATGGCAGGCGATAAGCATATCATCAACATATAATAATAGATAGAGAGAATCAGGTCCACCTGAACCTTTGAAGAAGAAACGGGAGTCAAAATTACTCTTAAGAAATCCCAAATTTTGAACATAAGAGTAAAATTTTTTATACCATTGTCATGGTGCCTGTTTCAAACCATATAGAGATTTCTTTAATAAACAAACCTGTTCGAATTTTGTCTTTAGTTCAAAACCTTTTGGTTGGTTCATATAAATTGTTTCTTCAAGGTCACCATTTAGGAAAGCTGTCTTAACATCAAGCTGGTCTAACTCCCAGTTGAAGTGGGCTGTTAAGGCAAGTAAGATTCTGATAGAGGTGTATTTAGCAACAGGTGCAAAAATTTCATTATAGTCAATACCCTCTCTTTGTGTAAAGCCTTTTGCCACAAGTCTGGCTTTATATCTAATGCCCCCAAGATTAGGTTCACCTTCTTTAATTTTATAAACCCATTTGCAGTCAACAACCTTCTGATTTTTGGGTCTATTGACAAGAATCCATATATTATTTTTAGTTAAAGAGTCCATTTCTTCTTGCATGGCTTTTAGCCAGAGTTTGGATTTCTTACAATTTTTAGCTTCTTCAAAGGTTGTTGGTTCAGAATTAACATAATCAAGTTCAGTGTAGAATGTTACAAATTCATCTGTATTAATTCTTGTAGAAGGAAACCTATTTCTTCTAGTTCTGTCTCTAGTCAACTGATAATTTTCAAGGGCGGTATTCTGAGATTGATTTTCAGCATCAGACTCATCTTGAGGTTGATCTATTTCAGATTGAATAGGCTCCACCTCAATCAAATTATCAGGTTCATTAGAGTTATCTTTTGGACCATCTAGGACAGTTTCTTTAACAGGAAGGGTCATATTTGTATTTCGTGTTGGGAGAATCTTACAAGGGAACTTGCTTTCATCAAAAATCACATTTCTACTGATGATAACCCTGAACCCACCTTTTTCTCTCTCCCATAATCTATAACCCTTTGTTTCTTCCCCATAACCTAGAAAAATACATTTTTGAGATCTAGGTTCTAGTTTGCCTACATTTTGATGAGAGTAAGCAGCACAGCCAAAGACCCTTAATTTCAGGTAATCTGGAGAATTTTCAGACCATAAGTGTTCAGGGATTTGAAAATCAATAGCACTTGAAGGTATTCTATTTATCAGATAAGTGGCGGTTTTTAAGGCCTCTCCCCAAAAGATCTTTGGAAGACCAGAACTAAGCAACATACAGCTAACCTTTTCCAATAAGGTTCTATTCATCCTTTCAGCAATACCATTTTGCTGAGGAGTGTGTGTCACTGTTCTGTGCCTCAAGATTCCAGATTCTTTGCGAAGAAGATCAAATTCAAAATTACAAAATTCAAGACCATTATCTGTTCTAAGTGCTTTTACCCTTTTGTTTCTTTAATTTTCAATCATCAGCTTTCATTGTTTAAAATTTTGATGTTTTAAAAGAAAAGTCCAAATTTTTTTTGAAAAATCATCTACAATTAGTAAATAAAATCTAAATCCACTTAAAGTGTTTACAGATGCTGGACCCCATAGGTCAGCATGTAAATACTCTAGTATAGAATTTGATTTGTGAATTTCGGTTTTAAAAGGCAGTTTATTTTGTTTTCCAATAACACAGTCTTCACAAAATTCTAGTTTTTCAATATTATCCTTTCCAAAACATTTTAATTTGTTTAAAATTGTTAATCTCTTTTCACTTATATGGCTAAGTCTCCTGTGCCAAATCAGGGTCTTATTGTCATGTGATTTTACAATTGCAGAGCTATTTCCAACTAATGGTTTAGCTTGCAGTGTAAAGATTCCATTTGATTTAGGAAAAGAGATTATTTCTATGCAGTTAAGGCTAATTACAGTTTGTCCTCTATGAATCCTAATTTCATATTCATCATCCAATTGCCCCAAAGAAATCAAGTTTCTTTGAAGATTAGGTACATATCTGATCTGATACAATTCAAGAATATAGTTGTTTTCCAGTAACAACTTAAGGTTTCCAATACCCCTTATTTGACAGGTCATATCATTTTCCATCTGAACTTGACCCCCACTATCCAGGTCAGTATAATCAGTGAACAATTCTTTAATGGGACACATGTGGAAAGAACACCCAAAGTTAAGAACTCATTCATTTTGGTTTCTTTTGGTTGTTGTAACAAAAACAACTCTCTGTATATCAGGTTCATTATTGCAGACAACAGCTGCAGACCCATCTATATTTGGTTTACCTTTCATGTCTGATATTTTCTTAAAACAGTCCTTTATGAGATGTCTTGTCTTACCACAGTAATAACATTTTCTGGCTGGCAACTTAGGTTTTGATTGATTTCTGTTTTGATTCCTGAATTTAGGAAATTGAGGCTTTCCCTTCTTGTGTGAATTAAAGTTACATTGATTATTCTTTTTGTTCTAATTTACTTTCTCTCTTATATTCAAGCCTTCCCCAAACTTAAAATCTTTAGATTCTGTTTTAAGTTCAAGCTCTTTATTTCTTAGAGCTGATATCACAATATCAACAGTAAGGTCAGTTCTCCCATATTCTAAAGCATTTCTCAAGTCTCTGTATTTATCACCTAATGCATTTAATAGAGCAACAACTTGTTGATTTTCAAATAATTCCTCTTCACAGTCACTCAGTTCTTGAATCAATCTAGTGAATTTATCAAAATTATCTTCTGGGCTTAAGGAAGAATCAAATCTAAAGTTATAGAATTGCCTAAGGAGATAACGTTTGTTGGGCATAGATTTAGTCAAGTAGAGAGATTCAAGTTTGGTCCATAAGGCTTGAGTAGTAGTTGTTTCCCCAACTTTTCTTATTACCCCATCAGACAGATGTAAGAAAATTGAACTCCAAGCAATCTCATCTAACTCCTGTCTCCTATAGGCACTCATCTCAGCAGGCCATACCCCATTATTGGCCCTAGCACACCTCTGTTGTAATAACAGAGCCCTTATTTTCTGGCGCCATAAACTAAAATCTCCAATCCCTCTCCAAATTTCTATTTCAAATTTTTGTGCAGTAAGATCACAGAAAATCCAGGGATTCAAGTTATATATATTTATATATATATACCACACAGGATATTATGTGTACAAATAGTGAAAATAAGCACTAAAGATTTCAATATGGGAATCTTATATTAAGAATATGCAGTTATTCAACAATAGTATGTAAAGATACTCAAAAGAGGGTCTAAGGAGTGATGACCTATTCAACCCACTACCCCCTCAGATTCCCAGGTCCTCGCAGGAGACCTTGGACAAAGGAAGGTAGCAGAAGATCAGTTACCTTAATGACCAACCTTTTATAGTATATTATCTAAACAACAGTTAACTGAGAAACTAAAAAGGATCAAAAAGATTAAAAAACTATATTACAGAATGAAGGAGGTAATTAAGAGAATACCAGAACCGGTTGAACAAACCAAGTTATCACACAAGAAGCCAACGAGTCACAGCAACTCAGTGTGACTCAGTAGTGAGTCACAAGAAATCAGCAGGAATTGGAATGAGTCGAGTTGACTCACTGTTACTCAGTACGAATCTTTATTGAAACATTACTCAAAAAATTCAGAAGCCTCAGAAACAACAAGAAAACAGAGTAATCATCAGAAATAATATCACAAAGTTCGCAGTTGAAAATATCCATTAGAAAATTAAACCGAAGGCAAATCTTGTAAAAGATGTTCACAAAATGTACTCGATTTAAGATTTAACCAAAAACTAAGATCTAGGTTTTTTTTTTAAAAAAAAAAATTTAAAAGAAAAAATCTAACCCTTCGTAAACTGCTCTGATACCACTTGTTGGTCTCAGGATTAATCTTTTCTAAAAACGATTATAGCAAAATCATAAAAAATTTACAGAATCGTAAAGAACACAAGTATTTTTCGCCCCTAAGGGCCCGGATGTTCAGTCAAAGGCCTACTCACCCGTTGAGCATCTACAAAAGTAGATTAGGCTCGAATCCACTAAGAATCACAAAGAATCGATACAAGAATGTATGAAGAAACTATCGTTTCTTCAATAACAGATTTCTATCGCCTCTCTTTAACATAAAAACTCAGTTTCTACAATCTCACAGATCATATATCATATACAATCCTAACATCACTCAGATTAGAGATTGCTTTCAAAAATTACAAGAACATGACAAGTTTAGAAAACCCTCAGAGAGAAGACGTAGAAAACCCTAGAACCATTCACTCAAAGATTAGAGTGAAAATGAAGAGGCACGCTGCCTTTTAACAAACCACCAAAAAATCAACAATCCAACGATCACAAAGGTGCCAGGTATATGGTCCACAGAACTTGCAATTTGAAAGGAAAAACGCGTTTACAAACAACGCCTTTTATTTCCCATAAAATCGATTCAACCCAGCCAGGCTCAATGTTTCTCAAGTTGGGCCAACCAAGAATAGGGAGGTAGCCCAATCAACACCTTCGCCCATTTAAGATTTAAGTTATATTGAAATTTTTATACCGTAATTTTATTTATTTATTTTTTTTTAAAAGAAAAGAAATTGGCTCTCTATATAAAAAACAGAAATTGAGTAAGGTGTGATTCTTAGTTTTGATTCTCAAATTTATAACAAAAGACGAGAATTAGATGTATCTAGGTTCTAAGTATCAAAACCGCTAAAAAAATTTAGCAAATTCGTTCAGTTCAATTGGTACCAGTTTTTTTGTCCATTCCTACTGACGAATGATGAAATTGTATTTATGTTGATCAATCCTTTGAATTAGGATTGTTAGAAGGTTATTTAGAGAATGTTTGAGTATCATTTTTAGCTAAAAATACATTTTGAAATAGTAAATTGATGAAATATATGTAATTGTAAAATTAGGGAAAAAAAATATGATTTTGCATATAATATAATTTTATTGAATAATGTGTGATTGAAAAAAAAAAAGAAAAAAGAGAAGAACGTATTTTGAAAATAATAGAGATCAAATAAGAGCTTAAAAAAATAAATAAAATTGACGACATCCATTAATTCTGAACTTAATTTGAAAGCCATATTTCAACCCACACGTTTTCGATTTTCTGTGTTTTTTTGTTTAGTTTAGTTTATTTCTTATCCCAAAATCCTAACTCTGAAATTTGATTGGAAGATGCAAGATATATAGGAATCAAATAAAAAAATAAGTAAACAGACTGAATATTGAAGCAATTTTTTGTTCACCCCATTTTTTGATTATATATATATATAGAGAGAGAGAGAGAGAGAGAGAGAGAGAGAGAGAGAGAGAGAGGACGAAAAAGAAGAAGTGGATAAAAAAAAATTAAGGAATTCAAAAATCTGAAAAAATGCCAGCTGTGAAGCTCACAAAAAAGCTAAACAATTGAGATCGGACAAGTTATCATGTCGTCCCTTAACATCATTAGATCATGACCACACCAAACCACTCTCTCCGACCCAAAACCAACTAGGGACAGCACAAATTCCTATGCTTAAACCAAGGCATCTTAACTTTATCACTCTTACCTTGAAAATATGCAAAATAACAAAGGAGATCCCTAATATTATAAAAATGAGTATTATATTGTCCTTCTGTACCAATAATTATCGGATCCGACCGGACCTGACCGATTGATGACTCAATTAGATTATTAGATCAGGTGATTATTAGCCCAAACCATCACTACTCCCATGTGGAGGACAAGTCTCAATACCAAACAATCGAGTTTGAATCTCGTTTAACGTCTTATTATTAGTTTTTGTGAAGGGTCTTGATTAAACAGGCTTAAAAATTTGACCAATTTGTTCATCAAATGGTCCATTGATATGATTTAGATTCGAACATATCAGTTTTTTATGTCGTACATTTCTCAACTACTCTAATCAAACTATTAATCTTGTTTATTTCGACAAAATGAAATTAACGATGATAAAAAACGTCAATGTTGTCCCATCCCACATTGCCTTCCCCATTAGAGAATCAAGCGAGGACTAAGAATATGATCTCTACTTGAATCTAATTTTTACTTCTATTTTTGTATTTTTATACTTTAATCTTATTTTAAAAATGAAAATGTAAATGGAATAAGTACGTGGAGATATTTTAAACTTCGTCCCTTTTTCTATTTCTCGCACCTCTTGAAAATCCCCAACAGAGCATTGGATGGGCTCTGGTCATTCCTAAATGAAATAGCCCTTGTTTGAACATTGAGGATCAAAATGCAATTTGAGTGAAAGACTGGAGACTTTTACTACTATTTTAAATAAATTTATCAGATGAGATTCTGCGAATTCTCACTTCTCCAGTTCTCCCTTAAATCCTGCCCATACGTGCGTTGAAATATATATTATTGAGATTTGGCACAATTTCTCTCTCTCTCTCTCTCTCTTTCATTTCTGTACAGTACTTGATTGTGCAGTTGCATGTGTTTCTCCATCCAATAACATTGATGGCAGTCATATCAATATCATCTTGTCTTTTAATTTTCTTCTTCCTCGTTGCTGCTACATTGCCAGATCTTCCCTCTGCATACTTAAAACTACCACTCCTCCGCAAAAACCCATATCCTCCGGCACCATCTGAAGCACTCTTCGCCGATTCCCGCCGCGTCTCCGCCCTCTACTCCGCCCTTCACCAACGTCATCGGCATTTCCATGCCAAGCTCCCAATCACCTCCGCCGCATCGTTCGGCTCCGGTCAGTACCTGGTGTCCGTCCATTTGGGCACTCCTCCACAGCGTCTACTCCTCGTTACGGATACTGGAAGTGACCTCACCTGGGTCACCTGCTCCGCCTGTCGCCAGAATTGTTCCTCACGCGCCACCTTCTTCCCCCGCCAGTCAACTACATTTTCGCCTTACCATTGCTTCGACTCATCTTGTAAGCTCGTACCACACCCCAGAGAGCACGTTCCATGCAACCACTCTAGACTCCACAGCACGTGCCGCTACGAGTATTCCTACTCCGATGGTTCTGTAACCAGAGGATTCTACTCTCACGAAACGACGACGTTTAACTCCAGCTCCGGTAAATTAGTGCAGTTTCAGTATTTATCTTTCGGGTGTGGGTTTAATAACTCTGGGCCTAGTGTTTCGGGCCCAAGCTTTAATGGAGCTAATGGAGTCATGGGCTTGGGCCGTGGACCCATATCATTTTTCTCTCAACTGGGCCGACAGTTTGGGCACAAGTTTTCTTACTGTTTAATGGATTATACTCTTTCCCCTCCGTCAACAAGCTATCTTTTAATCGGCGGCTCGAAATACAGGGGCGCCAAAAGGTTTAAGCTGAGCTTCACTCCACTACTGAGTAACCCTCTTTCTCCAACATTTTACTATATCGGGATCGATAGCGTGTTTGTTAATAATGTAAAATTACATATAAGCCCTTTGGTATGGGCCATCGATGAATTGGGCAACGGTGGGACCGTTGTAGACTCAGGAACAACTTTGACATTTTTAAAGGAGCCGGCTTATCGCATCATACTAGCCACGGTCGATCGGCTTGTGAAGCTGCCTAAGTCGGTTGAGCCGAGTCTAGGATTCGATTTATGCTTCAATGTGTCTAATGAGTTAAGACCGAGTCTTCCGAGACTGAGTTTCAAACTCGGTGGTGGCTCATTATTTGCACCACCACCTCGGAATTACTTCATTGATGCGGCGGATGGCGTTAAATGCTTGGCACTGCAGCCCGTTAAACCTTCTTCAGGTTTTTCGGTGATTGGAAATTTGATGCAACAAGGTTACACGTTTGAGTTTGACAAGGATCGGATGCGACTCGGTTATTCAAGACACGGTTGTGCAGGGCCATCATAATTCACACTTCACATTATCATTTTGTTTTCTTTTCCTCATTTTACAAGTATTAATTTGTTGTGGAATTACAACTGTAAGTGGTTCAGGCACTATAATGCATTGTGATTGAGACTTTTTGGCTGCTTTTTTAATGTCTGATACTTTCACGTGAGAGTGGGTACGAAATAGAAAAGTTATTTGGAGTGATGTGTGTGGTATAGGTCTTAATCGATGGTACGACATAATCAATTTTAATCATGTCATTCAAATCATGTTTTTGGCCCGATTGTATTCTATTCTTTGACCGAAAAAATGAAAAATATGATCGTTATTTATCACATTAAGCCACCTATTTGACTTTTTCTCTCTTGTGTGAGTCCTACAACAGCTATATTTTTTATTTTCATTTTTATAGGAATGGGAATCAAACGGAGTAAGATCCTCAAGATGTACCTCACAATGGAGGTTTTGCTTCTGTTATTGAAGAAATTAAATAAAAATGACAAGATCTCGAAAAATATATTCGAGCTTCTAACTGAGCAAATCTGCCCATAATTTACTGGACGATAAAAGGAAACTTATATCTCTTGAAGAGATAGTTGGACTAGTTGAAAATTTGATAGTTATTAATTGCTTGATACAATAAGAAAGTTGAGGTAGGTGATTGTAGTGCTTCGAATTACACTTTATTTAAAACTCAAGAATAATTCTTCTTGAACAAGCTAAAAAATAGAATTGCAAGAAACAGATTGGTGTGAATTAATGATTGGGTGTTATGATTTTTTATTTTTTTTTTCAAACTTTCCAATTCCCAGCCAATACGTGTCTCCCTTGGTTTTGAATCTGTTTCCAAGCAAGCCTGTTTATATAGCATGTTTGAAAACTTAAGTAGTGATTGGACTTTTGCGTTCTTTTGACTAGTTACCTATTCATTTAGTCTTATTTTTAGATTGAACTCGTAGGGAGGACAATGGGACCGTTTTGTTAAAGAAAGAATGTTTGTATGACATGAATAATTATGATGATATTTTCAAAGTTGATTCAAGCAAAATTATTTTCAAGAATTTAGCAAAGTTTGCATGATTAAATTCTTCTAATATAATAATTGATCCATGATAATTGCATGACATGGAAATCAATTAAGCTAGTTGTACATTTTTGTCAACATCCTTCCTATGTATAAAAAAAAAAATTACTATTGATTTGAAAGGGTATTGAAAAAGAATAAAGCTCCTTGTCCGTTGTTTGCTTGACATGGAGTTTGACACTTCATTGTTTTCAAATCTTTTCAAAAATAGAGTTGGCGGGAAAGTGTGTTTTTTTCAAAAAACTGTCCAATATGATGTCGTTACGTGGCACAATATAAAACTTAATGTCAAACTCAATATACTTGTAGCATAATTCATTGTGAAAATCAATGAGTATGATGGATTTCATGTCAAGGATGTCAAGCTTAATATAAAAGTTAATATACACGTGACATGATTGTATAGAAATTTTGAAACGATAGTCAAGATGAGTAGTTAACAACCCTACTATGACAGTCTATTTAAGTAAGGAAAAATAAGCAACCATATTATTAATTGCTTTTCTTGCATGTTTTGCATTTCAAGCTGTACATGCCGAACTGGTACCTTCCCTTCTTTTAGGTTGTTACATCAAGAATTAAATTGCACTAGCTCATTAATTTAATCACATGATGAGCAAAGGGTGAATATCTCTACTTTTATTATTTGATTGATAGAATGTACCAAAAAAATGGAACTCCATTGACAGAAGCACAACTTTTTGTTCTATATTACACACTCAAACTCCTATTATGTCCAAACTTATGTCGATCGATCGACATTGTTGGTAACAAGATAACAGGCTCATTTTAGTGTCGTCAATTTCTTTAGGGTTTCGTCAAATGGAAGTGGCTTGGTACGATCTTTGTCGTGTGAATTTAGTTGCATCACAATCTAATGGACAAATTAATTTGGACTATTCAATGTACCAATTTGGATCGGTTTGAAGAGAGACACAAGTCATTTTATACAGATTAATGTTATTTATCTACAAATAATGATGGATCTGTGTAGCAGGTAAGTCATTGTCACATTATTCAATATACTTTAAATCCATTTTTAAATTTTTGAACAATAGGGATGAGTGTTTTGACTTGAAATCGAATCAGTATCGTCGATTCAAATTCCAAAAACATGTGTGGTCAAATAAATTCATGTACAAAATATCCGAATTTAATGGGTGCCCTGATTCTTGAAATACCCGGCCAAAACCCAATTAGGAATCGAATTTTTCATTTTTTTTCAATTTTTTTTTTCACTTTCACGTATGTAAATTATCTAATTGCATTCATTAATAGTCGATTCACCGAAGAAATTAGTCTTAATGCCATTACTTTCTTTTGTTACTGTGCGGCAAAACTTGTTGAAGGAGATCTCAAATAGCTGGAAAGGAAACTTTTGAATACCAATGTGGAGTCTAGACATAATTTCTCCTAACCTTTCAGGTTTGAAAATATTTCCAATTGAATGAAATAATGTAGAAAATTGCTTATTATTTGTTTGCCAGCTTACGATTGTTTCAAAAAACAATTTATTATGATAAGAAGGGTAATTAACTCACAACGTTCTTACTTTTTACCAACTTTGCGAAAAACATCCTTACCTTTCACTTTTTGACATTTTTACCCTTATTTTCACATTTCATTACTCAAAATGTTCTTTTCATCCAGTTTTCTCAATTAAAAGCTATGAAATGACGAATATACCATTATATTGAAATAAAACAAAAAGAAAAAAGAAAGAGCTAATTGCAACTACAGTCCCAGATTTTTAAAAAAAAGTACAAACGAGACCCAAATAAATTATTAAAAGTGTAATTAGCACATAATATCCATATCTTTTGCTGTTATTGTGAAAACTGTTATTACCTTTTATTTTATTTTTTGTATTTTCACCTTTAATTACAACTTTAATTGCGCAAATCATTCTTTCTATCCATTTTCATCAAATTTCTCAATAAAAGCTATAAAATAACTAATATACCTCCCTATTTAAAATAAAAAAAAAAAAAGAAAACTTTTTAAATTTTTTTAAATAATTTATTTGAAACTATTTGCACTTTTTAATTTTTTTTAATTTCTAATTTTTAATAATTTATTTGGGACTCGTGTCGCACTTTTTAAAAAATGCAAACAAGTCTCAAAGAAAATTATTAAAAAAATTAGAAAGTAAAAAATTTGATTTTCTTTAATTTTCATTTCTTTATTTAAATAAAATGCTATATTCATCATTTCACAGCTTTTTATTGAGAAATTTGATGAAAATGGATAGGAAAAATGGTCTACGCATTAAAGATATAATTAAGAAAGAAAATGCCAAAAAATGAAATGTATTGACTTTTTTCACAATAATAGTGAAAAGAGTAGGGACATTACTTGTTAATTACCCTTTTAATAATTTATTTGTGACTTGTTTGCACTTTCAAAAAAAATATTGGACAATAACTGCAATTAGTTCTTTCTTCTTCGTTTTGTTTTAATTTAAATAGAACGGTATATTTGTTATTTCACAACTTTTAATTGAGAAAATTGATGAATATGACAATTTTCTCAATGAAAGTTGGAAATAATGGTGAAAATGCTAAAAAAAATAAAAGGTAATGTAGTTTTTCATAATAATATTGAAATGTAAGGATGTTATGTGCTAGCTACTCTAATAAAACTTATATAGAATTGAACGGTTCCATTTAAAAATACTAGAACTTAAATGAATGTGTTGGTCAAATTATTATCAAATAACCTTCCGGGTGATGATGTAACTCGGTATATTTTATTAGTCGGTATCGACCAAAATGACCGAACGAAAATCCGACATCTCAATGAAATGACGAGATGCCAAAATTATTTGAGCCATTGAAAGCAGCCTAATTTGATTAGAGCAACTCATGACTTGTTTCCACTTATTTTGATGACACATAAATGGAAACTTGTTTAGCGATACACTAAGCCCTCTTCCTATGGGGCTTGACCAATTAATGTACCCTAATATTACCTATTTATTTTGGACGTCTCTCTTTTGGTCCAAATGTATGTATCTTTGCTTCTCTGTCTTTGATAGAAGACGGGTGGCTTCCTCTTTTGTGTTTTTGCCTATTGCTTTTCTTCACTTTACTGTCTTCGAGGCTAATCTCATAATGTGATTGTACGTTCTTTTGTGCGTTTTGAGTGGGTGAACAAGAAGCAACCATAAGTGTGAAGTGGTTAAGGGACTTTGGATCATTTTTCATTGTAGTATTGATCGATTGGAAAAATTGAGTCAGAGAAAAATCTTGGCGATCTTCTCTTCCGCATAGTAGAATGGTTACAACTTTTAGAATATCTAAATTGTTCCATTCAGTGTTCATTCTTATTGGACAATGTGATAGTAATCACACTATCGCATATACTTATGAATATTATCATCTTTCAATGTGAGTAATGCTGTGCGGTCTTCACATAATACAGATTGAACTAGAGGAGTCCATTAATTTGTAGGCCCAATGGTTAGATCAGTTACATCAAGGGACCAATTGTACTGTTAAAAAAGTCAGTTGTCTGTATACATCGGGAACTCTTTCTCAATCTTTTCTTACAAAACAGAAATATGGTCCAATCCTTTGTTTGCTAAGTTTGGAAATGTTTTTAAAGTTTCAAATTCTGTTTGTTAAATGATTATAATTATTTATTTATTTGATAAACTTAATAAAAAAGAAAAAGAGAGTAAGAAAAAAATTTGCAACGGACAGCAAAATATGAGAAGCAATAAAATGGTAACTTTTTCAAATTTATTTTTAACTTCTCCAATTTCTCATCATCAAAAGCTAAAACAACTATTTTAGCGACATGACGATGTTTTTATGATGTAAATCTATAAAAATTGAGTTTAAATATATATTAATTATTTTCTGTCTATAATAATTATGGTCAATATATTATTTTAGATAAATATTTAACAATATTACATGTTATAAAATAAAGAAGACTTTTTTTAATACATTAAATGATAATAATACACAACGAGACAATTATATTCAGGAACAGCTTTTCATTTTTTTTTTTAGGATATATTTTGTGAGCAGTGAATTATGTTAAAATTGGTCTTTTAACATTTAATTAATCAAAATGATTTTTAAAAATGGTAAAATGATCTTTACGGTGAAGGTTCCAAACCTTTTAGAACCTTGCTATTTGTACATCCGGGGTGTCAACCCCAGATGACACTCCCCTCATGGAAGGGGGGCCCACGATTATTTTATTACGTGTGGATCACCTTCTCTTATGAGGGGAGTGTTATTCAGAATGTCAATTCCGAATGTGTAAATAGCTTTATTGAACATTTTATATGTGCACCTGACGTAACTCTAATGGTTTTCACCCGAAAATTCAGAAGTGGTTTTCATAAAGAAATGAGGTGTTTCTAAGTTGCTTTGGATTCTGTGAAGAGACGTGCAATAAAAAAAAAAAAAAAGGGGCATTGGACCAGTGGACCGTTATGAGCTACCAACTAAAGGAGTTCCAATTGCGTTCAAGGGGTTTCTTCTACCAAAATTTCAAACTTCGCAAAATGAAAAATTTGTCCGTTGAGACTCTGCAAATGTCTAGAAGTCTGAAGTTCAATTTCATCCCAAAATTATTGATAGAATCTACGTGGGTGACAACTGGATTGAAATTAGTAACCATTTTGGTGGTTAGTACCTCGTATAATTGATGAAATGATCTCATTATTTGGATACAAAATTTGGGAAATGATTTTTCTTTTAGGGGATGAATTTGTAGGAAGGAAAGAGTTTTCTAATAAATTTCTGCAGGCTAACCGAGTAGATTATCGCCGTTTCAAGAAAGCTAATAAAGACGTATGTCACATCACCTCAAAATGTTTACATGACAAAGAATGTCTAACATGCCTTCCACTAGACAACCTCCACTTAATTTTTTATAACTTATTTGAGTTGTGCAACACGGACAGGACCACGTGGGCCCTATTCGTAACGTGTCCATTTAATTTTTTTTTTTATAATTTATATCATCTCTTTCTCCACATTCTTATACACAGCCCATAATTAGTGCAATTCGTGTCCCATTAGAAATGTTCTCTTTGGTCTTTATTCTCATTTTATTTACCGCATATATAACAATTCACATCGTTGCATTCAAAATGCTATGATGAACTGACAAGCAAGCTAGGACGACACTCCTTGATTGTTGGGAAGACACAGCCAGAGCTTTATTTCCTTATTCGGCATGATTTATTGGTCTTACTTTGCTTAATTCATGCACTAATTGTTTTCAAGTGTATGTCTTGTATTTGAAACTGTTTAGAGACCATAACTTTTAGTTAATTACGTTGTAATAATATTTTAGCACTCTCTTCTAATTAACAAGGTGTCGATCTTGTCTTCGTCCCAAAATGATTATGGTTGATTGAAAGTGGTGTAGAGGTGACAGAAGGATCGAGTAATTCGTTCACTCGACTCGTAGAAGATCAAGCCATGGGCGGCTCGAGCTGGAGCACAAGCCTATCGGGGACTTGTACGACGAGTTGAGTCATTGGCAAGATCCATGAGCCTAAAGAGCTCGTCAAAAAGTGACCAAACATCATTTGGTAACTTAAAAAATAAAAAACTCGAGCTTGTGAGCTCATGAACTCTTGGCCTTGACAAAAGAGCCGAGCTCTCAGCTTGTACGAGCCACAAGCTGAGCTCCTTGCTAATAGGCAGATTCGGTCCATTGACACCACTAAGTGGTGGTAGCTGGGTTAGGATTTTTACATTAAATTCGTGGGGTAGGGTGGGGTGGAACGTCGTGCACCTGATTTTTGAAAGCAAAAAAAAAAAAAAAAATCTTAACACCGGATTATTGAAATGAAAAATTATATAAGTATGAGTGGGTGTAATTTCTTGAAAAGCAAGACAAAAATTAGACGGGCCTTGTTGGAAGAGGCCATACATGAAGGTCCACGTAAGGTGATCAATTTATGATGTTGGGCTTGAAATGAAATTAAAGAAGACATGCCATCAATTTTTCTTCACCTATAAAACAGATAGCGACCACACGGAGTAGAGTAGGATTCGTCTGGGCTAAAAATTAGGGGACAAGGGGAGGGAAAGTAGATACGTTGCTAAGATCGACGACAATCGACACTCGTTCTTTTATTAATGATGAACAGTTGGATGTTTTTAAATTTATTTATTTATTTTAATTATGTTCTTTTGAGTTTATATATAGAACATTTTTTATTATGGAGTCGGCCTTTTATCGTTTCAATTTTGTTAACACTTATGGAACGTTTATGATTTGTTCTTTGATCTTCTTGGACTAATTAAATTAAATTTTCTTTTTCTTCATGTATGTTTTATTGTAATCCGACTTAATTTAAAATTTATAGAATGGCAGAGATCGATTTCAATTTGTAGCTTGAACTTAGGAAATTATCAAAAATTGGAAAATTGTATTATTAAATTGTAGTGGATTATAAAACTTTCGTAGTTTCTCGTTCCAATGATTTAATTAATTATATTTCTCTAGTTTAAATTATTTCAACAAACTTGACTCTTTGACAGTTTTTGAAAAATTGTAGCAATAATTAAACGTGTAGTTCAAATTGAAATATCATTAGTTGTAATTTTGACTACATTAAACTATGCGATTTTTGAGAGTTCGGCCTCATTAGTTACTTCTGTATTATCCAATAAATTCGTGCGTTTGCAAATTATTTAGGAGCTGCCCGAAACAACCTCCGTTTGGCCCCGATTTTTTGACATGAAAATAGGTGGAATAGTGTTTTTTTTTTTTTTTTAAATGAGTGGTTATAATAATGGGTACATTTTTTTTTTTTTTTTTTTTTTAAATGAGTGGTTATAATAATGGGTACATTTTTTTTTTATTTTTTTTATCAAATTCAAAATATAGTAATTGGTTTGAAGTTTGTATGCGTGAATACAAACGTATACAAAAATGAAAAAACCGGGAGTGTTATTTAACGTTGTTTGATTTAATTAAAAAAATTGATAGATAAATCGTACATTTTTTTTTAACTTTTATAAAAATTTATGAAATATCTAATTTTTAATAAAATCAACCAAGAGCTTTATTTATTACTCTCTTGATTCTTTATTTCCAACTTAAATGAAAAATCAAGAACCCCTAATATTCTGGTAGCTTAATGTCCACAAATGATGTCTTTTTTTTCTTTTTTTAAATCCTAAAATTCAAAAGACAAAGCGTGAGAGAAAGGTTCTACATTTGACTTAATAACTTATGTTTTACTCTTCCAATTTTTAATTGTCTTGTAATAATAACTTTGAACTAATTAATTTCATATTGTCTGGAGACATAATTGATCGCAACTCAACTTTCGGTTGTGCTTCAAATGATTGAAAATTGACACTGTTCAATTTTTGTCCATTTGCTGTTCAAATTGAAACTGCTCTTTTTCTTGAAAAACTTATTTTAACTTATTTTGACTCCATAGATACGAAAACTCTCGAACTTTTGAAAGAATATCATGAAATTGCCATCTTTGATTTAGACAGCTAATTAATTTCCATGGTTGGAGAATGGAGTCAATGAATTGAATTGGACCATTGATTAGATATCCCATAATTTCTGGCTATGGAGAATATTAAGTGTTCGTTTAGTAAGGATTTTATTAATTTATTTTTTGATCGTTAGATATAAAGTGTGTTCTATCTGTGAGAGAAAAATTCAAAGATGACGATTGAAATAGTGAAATAACGGTCAAAAAATTGATTTTAATTGGATTTTAAACTTTACCAAACATACTCTAAGTTGATCATCCATCAGATTGAGATGATGGCCCGATAGTTATTTTTATCAACTTTTTTTAGGTATTTATAATTTTTTTTTTAAAAAAAAATCATAACAGATAAAATTTGCGTAATTTAAAAGTAATAATAACATAAATAAGTATACAACATTTTTACAAAAATAACCTTAAAAATATAAAATTTTAACTTAAAAACTATTTTTTCTTTGGATCTATGAATAAGCAATAACCCAACTATTGAACCATTGATCCACCGGTCGAACTAGTAACTTGATGGCCCAATGACTAATTCGGGTCAATGATCCAGTCAGGTCTGATAACTATGATTCATAGATTCTAAATTTTATGATATTCTAGTAAGTATTCGACGTCGTTGGAAGTGAGAAGTTTGAAATAATGAGAGCAACTCCAACTATTGACTCCTTTGGTTGTTTAATTTATCGAATAAATTAATTATTATTTTATCTTTATCGTTATTAATAAAAAAATTGAATCTCTTCAAATATTTCAATTAAAAATATTATACTATTATCTAATATTTTTTATTATTTGAATATTATGTGGAAAATACATTTTTCAAAATGAAAACAATTGTGTCATGAATTATGTGAAAATATATAAAATAGGTAATATTATAATAATAAATCGGATCGAGTTGTTATCGGATCGATTGATCTATATCCATATTTGCTTCAATTAGTTAACAAATTATCAGATTCAAATCTTGATCGGGTTATCAGACAGAGACCCTAAATCAATTTTCCATTAATTTCATCGAATTCGGATCAAAATTCAATCCATCGAATGCCCTACCTCAAACTTTTATATATTAACTATTATTTAACTATTTAATTGATGTTTGATTTGATTTTATGATTATCAAGTTTTCACAAGATGATGGCTCGTTTAAACATATCGATTTTGAAATTCGAATGTTAATTAGAGATTTAGACAGATTTAATTACTTGTTTGAACTTTCTAAATTTTGATATCATATTAAAATATGGAATTACATTTTGAAAGATAAACCCTATTAGGAAAAGTTACAAAAGCAAGTTTGCTGTTATTTTCATATTCAAATGACATTGAACTTTTACCTTCAAAAAGATTTAGTTGTACTTAGACTTACGGATGGCAAAAAAAACCGTTAAACCCAATATCCACGGGCCTGTCCTAAATGAAGATGAGTATTACCCGCTTAATCGGGTATTTGGATTAGGGACAAGGCAGGGGACTTTGCCTCGAGCGAGTATAGGTAATGAGGGTCCCACCTTCGCTTCGTTCAATTAATTAATTAATTTTGTGCATGTTGAATACTTTAAATGAACAACTCCACGAAATTTCATTAATTCTAATAGAAGATGGCACAAAGATTATCTAAAGAATATAACAAATAATAAAAGTCTTAGTTTAAAAAATATATTTGAATAGTTTAACTTTTAAAAGTAAATAAATAAATTTTAAAATTATTAAATATATTATTATCTCACTTTAATGAATGAGAGGCAATAAAATGAATTATCAAAAACTAAAAAAAATTAAACGGCGCAAGGGCCGTCCCCGCCCTGCCCTATCTTAAACGGGTAACAAGACAGGTACAGGGACAAAAAATTACTTGGCGAGGCGAGGAGTGGAGCGGGGGAGGTTGCCCTGACCCTTCCATAGCCATCCTGCTTAGACTTGATTTAACATGAATAAAACGAAATGTTGAGAAACTACCATACTCTCTTCTCTAAATTTAATAGAAAGAAGGCTCAATTCATCGATTATCATATTGGATGTCTATAGTTATGGATATAGGGAAATTTTTAATTAGAGTAAAACACCTATAAATTAATACTCTGCAGATTAATAATATTTTCCGATCTGAACTTGGACTAATGGGATAAATTTACATATGGAAACTTGTTGACAAAAATCATGCAATATGTATAAACATGCATGCTTATGACAACGTCAATATCTTTATTTATTGACTCAAGCAATTGTCGAACTCGTTCTACATTTTGGACATTTTTTTTTTGTCCAGACCATCAAAATGGGGATTAATCTTCTCCTTTCGAATTCTTGTTCGATTCAGGTTGAATCACAACACCAATGACATGCACTTGCGAACTACACCATTAGATCTCAGTCGCGCTAGTTTTTTTTATCATTTTTTGTTGAAAATTTTAAATCGAGTCATAGTTGAAAATAGAGAGAGTATATTCTCATTGACGTGTTTGCGAACTACACCATTAAATTATTTATCTCTTATTTTTCCAATAAATTGAGCAGATGAAGCCTATTTTCACGAATTGTCAAGGTTGGAAAGTTCAACTCAGCACGATCTGCATATTATTGTGGACTTGCTTATAAATTTCTTGTTACATATCAATTTTTCAACTAGTGGTTTGTGTCGAGCATGATCATTTGACCCCCATTAAATTTTATTGCATTACATTACATTTTTCTCTCTCCTATTTTCAACCACATAACCTTTCATAAAATAATATTACACGTAAATCGAAAATTTTTCTTTCTTTTTCAACCACTCATTTTTAAAATAAAAAAACACTATTCCACTTATTTTTATTTCCAGAAATCGGGGCCAAATGAGGGCTTGCCTGACCCATTTTGAGTATGTCCTGTTTGTGGGGTAAAAAACCTTTAACCTTTAGGCCTTATTTCAATTTAGTCACTCATTTTACTTTTGTCGAATATTGTCGCAAACTTTTAGTTTTATTTTAAGCTGATCATTCTGTTTGTCTATGTTGCTAATCTTGAAATAAATTAGTTAAACTAAAGAAACATAAAGTTTGTGACTATTTTCTTACAAAAAAAAGTTGGGCAATCAAGTTAGAAGAAATCTCGAAGTTCTATGACCATTTGGACTTATGATTAAATTTTGATTATTGCGCGTATTTTTTCAAAATTACGGTTGAGATATAATTGAAAATAAGTTTAAGTAAAAATAAATTTTAAAAAATCTATACCAAACATGGGGTTGATGGGAGCAAAAGATTGAGAATGAAACAAGAAGGAAGAAAGGCGGATTCCAGAAAAGTGTACTTAAATTGCACTTGTGTCATTATATACTTTATTAGAAATCAAAGGTAGCTTCTACAAAATCTTGTTCTCTAGCAGAAAAAGAAAAAGATGATGTATATTTTAAGCCGACCAAAGAACAAATTAAGTACTAATCTGAGAGAGAGAGAGAGAGAGAGAGAGAGGAAAACAGATCATTTCTTAATTTTTTAAGGCTTATCAAGAATTCTAAACGATCTCATACACGGAGAGAATCGACGTATAGTCTTGAATGAGTAATATTTATACTATGGAATTTTTTTGACCAATGCCTGTTCAACATGTATGGTATTAATTGAGGGACATATTGTTGGGTTCATTTTTGTCGGACTACATATGTAATTAATCATATATAAGACTATCTTAAAGTTAATTTCAAAATTAAGGTAATCTGATAAAAAATTAAACAGTCGAGTGTAGGGCATCTAAATAAAATGTGAGTCGAATTATATAAGTACAGATCATATTCCTTTAGAATTGTATTTCATGATGAGCAAAATATATATAAAAACTATATATAGGATTATTGTCCCAATTCATATGTAATTTTCTCATTCTTTGTATCATCTCTGCAACACTAGAATTAATAGGGAAAGCACATTGAAAAGAAAATCCAACACCCATAATCAAAATCAATAATCAAGAAGAATGTATTAAAGCAATCAACATTATAGATCAAGAAATCAAAGTCAACAGCAAGAAATTAAGAATCAAGAGATCCAATGTTCAAGATTAAGGAATAAGAGACCAAACATGAAGAAATTCTAGAAGATCATCAAGATTCAAGATCCAAAATCAAGATCCAAAAATAAAAAATTATTTCCAAAGAAGTAAGGTATGGTCTGCATTAATTAATTTTTATTTATTTTTTTTTTTTTGGTGATTTGATATGAAGGATCTTGACAATAGAGGAATTTAAGTTTTCAAGTTCTAAAGTTTTTAGTTTTAAAGTTTCAACTAGTGGTATTAAAGGCAATTCATGTTGAACCATTGAGAATAAATAAGACTTTTTAGGGTTGGAATTTATATTTTGGATTTCAAAACTTTTTGATGAGAATTTCAAATTTTAGGATTTTTTGAGAATTTTTAAAAAAATTCTGGTTAAAATGGCAGCTGCTGCATTGCCCGACGGCTACCAAAAAAGCAGTACTGGTTTTATGTCCGGCAGTAATTTTTTTTATTAAAATTAAAGAAAAGGAAAAAATAATAAAATAAAAAGGGACAATTAAATTTCTGATCTTGGTACTAAAATTTATTTCGGATTACCAATTTTCTAAAATAAATTAATTGAAACCAGAGTAACGTCTATTGCCTAGATTAATTTATTTAGAATATTAGGATAATTGTGTGTATGTAGTTCATGAGGATATTCACCGGCCGAAAGATACATAAATGTTTAACCAAATTGCACGCACACATACGATAATAAATATGTGACAATTTTAAAGTTTTTATTATTTGAACATTGAGTCAATCCAAAGATAGACTTGATGTTTGATCAGATTTATTGTCAAAATTTGATTATTATATCATGAGTACTATTTATAAGTTGATATTTATATCCAAAGACTAAATATCAATATTGTGCTCGGTCTCTTGTGATTGAGCCCACAATTATTTTAAATTATTGATTATCTAATACGGGTTTTCATTTGAACATGTCATTTGGTTTTAATGTATCTACTTCTACAATATTTGCCAACTATTTAATTAAATTTCTGCACTTGAACCAAAGTTTAATGGTTGGAAAAAGAACATTGGCATCATTCTTGGCGGTATGATCTAGACATTCTATTAAGGACTGAACAACCCACTATTCTTACAAATAAGAGTTCCGCTAATAAAATGAAACTCGAATTAGTGGGGTCGTTCAAACAACATAAGTCTTATGATCATGAAACATGGAATTTCAACAACATTCAGTGGCCATGTCTAATAAGATAACTACTGCTAAGTAGTTTCTCAAAGGGAAAAAAAAAAAAAAAAGCTTTGTAAAAAGCAATATGGCCAAAACAAGCACACTTTAGCGAACCTAGTTTCACTAAAGCATAAGGGTAAATAAAACATAAGGGAGTATATCATGGAGATGTCTCATCTCACTTCAAAATTAAAGGCATTAAGTTAGAACTCTCCTATGACTTGCTCTTGCATTTGATTTTGATTCAAGTTTATGCATGATTTCTTAAAAGAATAAGGTAGGACCAATTAGAAATAAACTTGTTTGGATCATATTGCATGTAATTTTCATGTTACATATCCATACTTGATCTATGTCATTCGATTGTGCTGATATACGTAACAATTGATGGATTTAGTTATGATACTTATAACAAAGACCGCTTTGATCTTATATTGATATAAGATTGTTTGGAGATGCTTTTGATTATGATAGCAAAAGTTTTGACATTATAAAGTTATACACATTTATAAGGTAACATATGTGGCCAAAGTGGGAGATTGTGGGGTTTATTATTTGTCATGTGGGCCTACATATGAAATTAATTGTGTATAATGCTATCTTAAAGTTAAGCCCAAAATTATAGTGATTTAATAAAGAATTAAATTATTAGGTTTAGGGCATCTAAATAAAGTATGTGTCGAATTATACGTGTAAAGACCATATTTCTTTATAATTGTATTCCATGATAGGCAAAATACGTATGAAAACTATATATCCCTTTGTGATCCCAGATTCATATGTAATATTCTCATTCTTTGTGTTATCTCTTCAATACAAAAATAAATAGAGAAAATATATTAAAGAGGAAGGTTCAAGACCCACAGTCAAGATCAATAATCAAGAAGGTATTGAAGTAATCAAAATCATAGATCAAGGAGTCAAAGTCAAGAACAAGAATTCAAGAATCAAAAGAGGCAATATTCAAGATTAAAGATTAAGAGACCAAACATGAAGAGATTCTAATAGATCTTCAAGATTCAAGATCCGAAATTTAAATTTAGTAACAAAGAATCATTCTCAAAGAATTAAAATATGTTCCGTATTAATTAATTTTCTTTGTGATTTGATATGGATAATCTTCACAATAAAGAAATTTAAGATCCGTTTGATTGTAAGAATGAAATTTGGGTGGAAAGAAAACAAATTTCAGGGAATTGAATTGCCTAAAACTTATTTTCTTAGGAATTGTCAATTAAATATATTTGATTGATATAATTTTTTACCTGAAAAATGTTGAAATTTTTGATTTTTTGGTATTCGTTTGACTTTGTTTTTCATGAAAATTATCATTTAAATTGATATAATTTTTTTACAATTGTGTATAAAACTTCTTCCCATTGGTAAAAAAATAAAAAATAAAAAATTTAAAAAGCTGAAAAATGCACATGTGTGCAGGGGCGGACCCAAACCGTTCGAACTGTGGGGTCAAAATTTTTTTTTTTCGAACAACATATTATGAACAAAAACGAAAAATCGGTTGTTTGTTGTTCATGTTCGATATTTGCACTTTAGGAAAAAATCGGTGGATTATATGATATATTTATGGACTATATAATTGATATGGACCATATGATATGAATATAGATTTAGGATTTGGATTTTTTGGGGCAAAAAATTAAGTTTTCAGCTAAAAAAAAAAAAAAAAATTCCAGAAAACTATGGGGTCATTTGACCCCACATGACCCCATGTGGGTCCGCCCCTGCATGTGTGGGGGAAAAGATGGAAAAGGTTTTCCATGAAAATTTTGGCTGTCAATTATGCAAAAATGGTGGAAATTCCATTTCCCATAGAAAATATTACGTATCAAGCAGGGCCTTAGGTTTTCGAATTCTAAAAGTTTCTAATTTTGAAGTTTCAACAGATACTACCAAATGGTTAACCAATTGTAAAGTCAAAATCAAAATTGTGGAAGTGCAAAATAATTACCATGCTGTTTAATTGCATACTAAACGATGAAAATTCAATGATCAAAAGCATCACTAGTTTAAAATTCGATTATAACGAGTTGCGTGTACATAAACAGGGGCATATATATTGGGAGTTTGACATGGACTTCTACCAATGGTAGATCACAACTTTGTTATAAATGTGTTTGACGAAGACTCCTAAATTCTTAACTTTGTTCTTTATAAAGATAATTTTGGGCTCCTCCCTTTGAAAAATTACGCTCCACTAGCTTAGAAATTATACTTTTAATACCACTTGTGGCAATTATCTAGATGGACCACATCTAGGTGTCATACTATACACTGTTCTTGGAAAAAAGTAAAGATAAAAATGGTCCACAATTTATAATTTTATGACCAGTATTTGATCAACTTAGCTACTATCCAAGGTGTTGCTATTCACAATCTCTTGTGATTTGCAATAAATGTTGTTCACCTCGTATAACTACTAGAATTCAATCTCATATGTTACTAGAATTCGATCGAGTCATCATTAGTTTAAGCCCCTATTTGGCAGGGATTGAAATCAAATTTTTAGTAAATTTTGATAGAAGTTGATGAAATGTATGATTGAAAATTTATTAGATCCATAAAATATGCGATTAAAATTAATTATAAATCTAAATTTTAATCGATACCAAATGGTGGAACGAGTTCAAACTCTCGTCCCCCACCCCCACCCCCCAATTCATGACTTCGCATGTGCCAGGCACCCAAAAAAATTGCTTAAGAATGTCAAGAGTGCATATAAGATTGCCTACATAACATAACTAAATTAAATAATCCAAACTAGACCTGCTAAACTTGGCTGTACCTTCCCTCATCTTCAATAACCTTAATGTGGTCACATGACTCAGATATGAAAAAGTGATTAATAAATTATTAAAGACTGATAATTAATTTAATAGTAGCTAGCACTAAGCATACGTCATTAGAGCGTGAGAGTTATGTCATCAAATATCCCACAAATAAGAGCTAGGGTTTTCTCGTGAGCTATATAGTTAGTGGGTTTTGCAGCTATCATAAAATCTTTGAATTAAAATAAGACACAGCAAAAAATAGAGCAGACTAGAAAAGTATAGAAATTGGGACCATGGGAAGCCATGCGTGTGACCATTATACCACAAGGGGTCCAACTGCATATAACCTAGGTGGCAAATATAGTACCAGAGAATGACCTGACTGTCTGTCCATAGATAAATACCTGCACTAGAAGATGTTGATTATAATATCGATCGGTTAGACTCGAAAAATTAAAAGTTCGATATGTTCTATATACATGAAAAAAGAATATCTAACATTAGAATGAATTACAATCGATTGGTTAGCTCGATCTCCTGTTGATATGAGTATCATTGACATATATTTTTTTTTTTATTAACGACAATGATTATTTTGACATATATTGAATCTTTTACCTTGATCTTCCGAATTTTTCGGTCAAGAATTTGTGTCAAATCACTTATTTTAAATAATTTAACATATGCGTTATGATTAATTCAAACAATTGTTTTTGAATATTACTAGAGCAATATGTAAAGTTTGCTCAGGGTGCTAAGAGCATATTCAATCTTGTTGTAAAATATATTTAAATTTTTATTTAGATTTTCGAAGTGGTTGAAGAATATCTCCAATGGAGAGGTGCAGAAATACAAATTAATTTTTCTTACATAAAATGTAAATTTACATCTTTTTTTACATTCACAAAAGGCAAAACGTGGATTTATATATATCTTTCGGTTGGAACAAAATTTGAATTCAAATCCACCAAGATGTACATGAGGATGCAAAAGTAATTTTAAGGATACAAATTTGAGAAATGCTATTTGGCCAGAGAATGTGCAAATGACTCCTATAAGAGAGAATCTGGCCAGGGTTTATGCAAATGACCCGGGCCAAATAGCATTTCTCTACAAATTTATATCCAATTTTACATCACGACGGAAGATACTAATGTCAAATGGCCAAAGCTTAGGCTACCCCAGCTCTCTCTCTCTCTCTCTCACAGAAGAAAAAGAGACGCACAGAAAAAAAAAAAAAAAAAAAAAAAAAAAAGAACCCAAAGAGACGCACAGAAAAAAAAAAAAAAAAAAAAAACAAAGGCACTCATTAATTACAATTATGGTGTTAAAAGGGGTAATAAAAAGTTAACTAGGGTTAATGATAATTTGTTTTGCTTTTTTGAGCCAAGCATCTTAGAAACTGTGTAATTACTCAGACAAGCTCATAAAAATCTTTAAGCTTTTAGCATCTTTCTTAACCTTTTTTTAAGAATTTCTTCTTTTACCAGAAATTCAAACCAAAACCATCCATCAAATGAAATAACTTATAATTAAAACTCAAAAATAAGTCGTTCCCTTTTTCTCTTCGCCAAATGGGAATGATGTTGGTCTAATACAAAAATAAAGGACGTCTTGAAATATAGCTTTGGTTAGTCTTACATTTTCTTACGTTTGAGGTTTAACTTTACGTTTTTTATCCAGTACTTTTAAAAAGAAAAATATGATTCGATTTCAGCGAGATAATTAATTAAATAAATACTTCAAAAGTCGAAAAATTGAGCAACACGAAATTAACAAAATGATTACAAGAATTGGAGTGAAATCTTGCATGGAGTTTTTCAGTGTCTCGTGTAAAAGGTGCATGCGTCCCAATTCTTGACTTTGTAGTGAAGCAAAAAGTGTATATATTAACTTTATATCATATACATAGCATGGATCTCATCATGATTCATTTTATTTATTAATAATCCACATTAAATCAATTTTTTACAGTAATTTTTTTATTTTTTTTAATGAATAATATAGACATACATTTAGCTCAATGTCAATGGAGAACTTATATCTCCAAAGAATGGTTTTGTGTTTAGCTTTTACAATTCGTAGTTCTCAAATAGTTAATTTCGCCTTTAAACCCACAAAAAAGAGAAGAAACAAAGACGTCGAAGAACAAATTTATTTATTCAAATTTTATCTTTAACACGTCTCTTTCTTTCTATACATGTGAAGTTATTAATTATAATATATATGAATGATTACCAAGAACAGCTTAGCACATTGGAACTCTTCTCGTTTTCTGCAGGTTCAATTTAGCCAATGTAGTTAGTTCTATCTTCAAGAAATGCAGGTGCTGTAATCTTGTTACTTTGAACCGTTCCAATTCCACAAGGACTAGACAGTAAACGTAACCAATACCTGCAACTGAAACCGAGGAAATGATCAAATACAGTATAGGTGTATAATATAATGTATGTATATACAGATACTTAGGGGTAGGGTGAGTGGGGCGGGGTGGAGTGTGTTCCAAGACACAATGATTACATGGGTCTTGGGGAAGCATAAAAGGGTTGGCGTGGAAAATAGGTATAGAGATAGGAATAATATAGAAGAACGTGGTGGCTTGACCAAAGCTTTATAGCCACCAGCCATCTTTTATCATCACACACACTAACTCTGCTTTATCATTTGTCTTTGGTCGGTCGACAATCTGTAAGTTTTGTGTTCTCTGTGTTGTGCTCGTGTCCCCCCCACCCCACCTCACCCACTCCCTCACTCTTCATATTCTTCTTTATGTGGGAACAGCATTCAGAGTGTAATTATAGACTTTGAACCAATCAGAAAGCAACATGCCAAATTATACGCAGTAACGTATGTATATGCGCAAAAAAGTTCACTATTCTGATAGCTACAGAATTGGATAGTGAGAGAGAAAAGAGAATGCCGTAAGAAGAAAGGAAAGAAGACTAATAGTACTTGCATACCTCTATGTATGTTAGTAATAGTAGTGGGCGGGGGTGGAGGGCCCTGCAAAAAAAATAATAAAAAATAAAACTCAAAGAAACCAAAAAAGATACCAACCAAGCTTAGTTGAGACTAGGATAAAAAGGGTTCTTCACCCATTCACCTTCTCCACAAAGGCTGTGTCAGTGAAGAAGAAGAAGAAGAAGAAGAAAAAAAATAGCAGGTTTTCAGAGAGAGAGAGAAAGAAGAATTGTGGTGGCCAAAGAAACTCTTTCTAAGGTCTGTCTTTACCTTCTCTTTTCTGCTTTCTCTCAGGGCATCCCTTTTTCCCCACAGGAAGTATAATCCAAGTTTTTTCAAATATTCCCCCTTTTCATCCTTATATGAAACAAAGATGCTATGATTATGCAACAACCCTAAAGTTTTTTTTTTTTTTTAATTTTATTTTATTTTAACTTCCAAATATTCATAACTGCACATATATATATATATATTCTGAAGGTTAGGTTTGTTACTCGTAATATACTAAAGAAAATTTTTCAGGGAGCAATTGAAATCAAGAACTGTGCCATTAACAACAGATGCAGCAACAAAATAGTAGTGCTGATGCATTTATGGGAGGTGGTGGTGGTGGGGGATCCAGTTTGACTTACCCTGAAGTATCGCAAATCCTGCCATGGAGTCTACCACCAGTTCACAACTTCAACCCGATTCACTACTCAACCCGTGACCACGATCCATTTCTCCTCCCTCCGGCTCCATCAGTACCCTATGGAGGTTTATTCAACAGAAGGCCTCCGGGTTTGCAATTCGGGTATGAGGGTTCATCAACAGACCATTTAAGACTTATTTCAGACTCCCTTGGGCAGGTGGTACACACTGGCTCCGCCGGCCCTTTTGGCCTTCAGGCGGAGCTGCAGAAAATGACTGCTCAAGAAATCATGGATGCTAAGGCACTCGCTGCATCTAAAAGCCATAGTGAAGCTGAGAGGAGACGCAGAGAGAGAATTAATAACCATCTTGCTAAGCTCAGAAGCTTACTTCCAAGTACAACCAAAGTAAGCATTATTAATTCTATTCTTAGATTCCGTTCCAACAACCATTACCAATTTATAAGCACTATCCGCTGTATCTAAGCAATTGCAATCGACCACATTTACACCAACCCTAAAGTTTACTTTTTTATTGACTTTTTTTTTAGTTCAAAGATCTCTGTAGATATCCCAAGATCCTATCCTACTCAGATACTTCTACAAATGAGATGTTTGTCCGAGTGGATATTTAGGTGGGGAAAGTGACAATTTTTTTAATGTAATTTTATAATTCTCTTGTTGGATTGTGATTCTTGGTGGTAGTCCCAAGGAAGAAAAATGGTAAAGGGTGTCGTTCCGCTGATATGATAAAGAGAAACCATGGAACAGTTGAAAAGCTTTCCATGGAGAATTCTTGCCGGATATACAGTCCGAATAACAGATGAGAAAAAAATAGATTAGGAATAAAGACAGACAAATAAGCATTCTTGTCAATAGTTGGGCTCGTTTATACACTGTTTACCCATGCCAGGTTTGGTCCCTCAAACCCCGCTATTAAGACACTAACAAAACTTTCTAGTTTCCATCATCAAACCAGCAATTCCTTCAAACTCTATCTATTAGTTTCTCACATTTCTTGGTTCATTTTGCAATACAAACCGTCGTCTCTAAAGCCCGAAATTCTTTCTCAATGGATAATTTTGTAGTTGATGAAGCTTAAGAAGGATAATATTTTTGTGACTGTATTTCTATTTATGCAATTGTCTTGCTAGGAAAAGTGATGGAATTCTCATTTAAATTGATTTTGTAGACGGATAAAGCTTCATTGCTTGCAGAAGTAATCCAGCATGTGAAGGAGCTGAAGCGCCAAACTTCTATAATAGCAGAAACAAGTCCAGTCCCAACTGAGGTCGACGAGTTAATAGTGGATGATGCATCAGATGAAGACGGTAAATTTATGATCAAAGCTTCAATCTGCTGTGAAGACAGACCTGATCTTTTGACTGATCTTATCAAGACCCTAAAAGCACTAAGGTTAAGAACGCTCAAAGCTGAAATTACAACACTTGGAGGGCGTGTGAAGAATGTTTTGTTCATTACTGGGGAAGAAGATGAGCAGGAGGAACAGCAACAGTACTGTATAAGCTCAATACAAGAAGCCCTTAAAGCAGTTATGGAGAAATCTAATGGTGATGAATCTGGTTCAGGGAATGTTAAGAGACAAAAAACCAATATCAATATATATCCTTGAATACTGGAGGTCACTCTAAGATATAATTGCCATGAATTAAACCTTAATTTAGTTCTTCCTTTTTATTACTCTTTGTGTGATTTCTTGGTTGTGTGTGCATGTGTGTGTGTGTGTTTTAGTTTTGGATCTTAAAACAACTTACTATATTATGTTTTGAGAAATTCATCATTTTGGTATGAAAGGGAATATGAAAGTATAAAAACTCGAAGAGGAGACAGTAAGTGAAAGAGACAACTCATCGGAGTGGAATGCGGTTGGTGAGAGTTTGCAACTTGGTTTTCTTGAGCATAATTCTGTACACAAAGAGAGGGTGGGGTGGCATAGGTGCGGGGTAGAGAAAAATAGTTAAGGATCTTTTTCGTGAGGAGAGAGACCTTATATCAAATCCAAAGATAGAAATATGTGGACTTTGAAGAGTAAAACAAGCAGTCATACTAAGGCATTGTATAATCCTCAGAAAGGTGACGATATCGTTTTCATCATATGCTACAACTCCCTACCACAAACAGCACCGCCACCATCTCCTCCGCCGTGCAGTGGTGTTTCAGGCTTCCATGCTACAGTCCCGCCGACACCTCTTCTGCCGTAATGTGGTGGTTCAGGCTTTAATCTCTGGTATCCTACTACAACCTTTGGGAATATATGTACGCATAAACATTAATTAAATGTTTGGTATATTTCCCTTTCTTCCTCTTGTAAGATGATGAAATCATCAACCTATATGAAGTGCATGGTTTTTAGTTGCACTGTATTGTGGAAAACCGGAATTTGCTTTTGTATTCTTCTCTATTTTCATCTCAGATTTCAACTGCTTGTTGATTTTTTATTTATTTTTTAATCGAACCCCACATAGGTTAGTTATTTATTGATACTCAAAAAAATAAAATGAAAGTGACAGAGGACAAGAACTCAGTCAATAAAAGAAACGAAGATGATTTAACAGGTAAAAAAGAAAATCTCACTTTAATTTCTTGTGCTCTCATACATTCCTTGTCATCATATATCGCTGAGATAATATTTTAGCTCATGATAGTTTTCATAGTGTAATCTTCTGTAGAGTCCACTAGTCCATGGTCAAAGTCAGTCTGGGAATGGAGACGAAAGGAAAAGAAATTCAGATATTATAATCTTTCTTCTTCTTCCATATTATGATTATGTAAATCAGATATTATAATCTTTCTCCCGAGGAAATCATTTTGTATTTAAAGCACATATTTCAATTACTTATCTAAGTGATTAAATTTAATGAAATCTCTATGCACACTAATTTGAACCACACATTACATTATTATCCAAATATTTCATGAAATTCACTACTATTTTTATTTATACATTTGCCAAATTCTAGGGTCATTTTCATTTGGTGTGACATATATAGGCATCATGGAAGACAAAATGAAAGATGCGTAGAAGACATTATGTAAAGATAATGAATGAAAACTAGAAACTTATCCTCATTATTTTGTTACAAATTGTAAGATTTGTTTATGAAGATTCAGCCTCGTTTTTGTCCCATTATTTGTAGATTATAATGAGATGAATATTTTTTTTTTAAAAATGAGTGATTGAAAATTTTTTGATTTACGTGTAATATTATTTTATTGAGAATTGTGTGATTAAAAGTATGAGAGAGAAAATTTTAATTTAATATAATGAGAAATAATAAGGCTCAAACGGGACTCAATGAACCAAAATTTGGCTGTGGGATAATATTTGTAATTCGTTAAGCATAATGGTCAGTATTTCATTTGATAAAGGGGTTAAAAACTTAGCTCCCGTTTGGCTCCTATTAAATTCAATTACATTATATTTCATTTTTCTCTCTCCTATTTTTAACTACACAATCTTTCATAATATAATATTACACGTAAATTAAAAACTTTTATTCCTTTTTGAACCACTCATTTTTAAAAAAAGTACTATTTCTCCCATTTTCATTTTCAGAAAATGGGGCCAAACGGGTGCTTAAACCCATTATTAGTCAACTAAACTTTTATAATCATCATTCAACTTTCAATCCTTTTCAATTTAGTCATTCTATCAAATAATAATGAGATATTTGACATGGACTAATTATTAATTATTTTATATGTGAAGTGGTCAACCGCGTTTCACAAACTAAAGGTAGTGACCAAGATGGAAGTTTGCTTTAAAATTCCATGCCCAAAATACAATATTGCTTAAGTTCAATGACCCAAATGAAATATTATTAAATATTTAAAAATAGAATGATAAAAAATAAAAAAAAGGATTAAAGAAAAAGAAATAATCTTCTCTCCTTTTACCCACGTCCACTCTTTTTGATAATCTACTTTTGATATGGACTATTTCATTGTCTTCATTTAGAAAGGAAAACAATAGGTGGCCAGAGTCACTACAGGAAGCTATGGCTTTCCCGATCAACTATTCTTGACCAATAAAAAATTAGTCGGGAAAAATTCGTTTTTATTGATCAATAAATTTTCTTAGTTGGGCAAACTTTTACCAACCAGAGTTTTCCCGACCAAATAGAAATGGTCAATAATAATCATATTTGTCGACCAATTATTTAGGACCAATTTAAAATTAGCCATTGAAAACTATATATGCCGGCCAAACAAATTAGTAATCGGCCTATATTATTCATATTTGCCGACCACTAGTGAAAAATTACGTTGTAAGTTCAGTGATTAACATTATTTTTAACCCCCTTTGATGAGCCGCCATATTGCCACTTTATCACCTATAATTTCTATTCATTGTTTTTTGTGATTTTAATGAGATATGATTCAATTTGTAGTCAAGGAATCAGGAAATGAAATAAAATATTTCCAAAAAATAATAATAGCAATAATGCCGATGAAAATTAAAGAAAATATTTTAAGTGTTATGTCATACGTCCAATCAACTTTAAACATAAATACTTTTAATGTATCACTAATGCATTTTTATGGTAGATCTATTATTTAATTTATTAGAATATTAATTCAATTAGATAATAGAGTTTGTAGATTCAAATATTAGTAATTTGTTAATCACAAGAAGTTGTTATTATGAGATACAAATTTCATATGATTGAATTTTAAATGGTATATGGTCGTAAATAATGATGAGATATAGATATTATTCTTACGAAAAAACCATCACGTGTTGAATTTCTTATTTGTGAAATAAGTAACTGATCTTACAAGTTAAAGTGTGGTGACGTTTAAATGAATACGTGGATGTTTTGTTATCGAACAAAACATTGAAGACTCACTGGGAAGATTCTACATAGATAATATAAGTATCAGTGTTTAATATCTAACGTTCGATAGTGAAATTGGTCCTTTTACTTGAAGTCATCATAATACCTTATATGAAGACAATCATACTTGGGTGATGTTGGATACTACTCTGCTAAGGGTCGCTATGGCATCGTTCGGGTAAGTCAAGAATTATATGAAGGTTGTAAATAATCAATAAAAAATTCTTCACTCTTAGATAGTAAGAGATTATGATCTACATTTCATTCAGTTAAGTTGATAACATCCTTGACCAAAGCGTATTCATAAGTCGAAAATGAGCATTGACTTAATAGTGGGATGAATGATATGATCGATCGTAATTAATTGGATCATATTGACGAAATGATTATAATTTCACGGTAAACGAAGAAGTTTGATTTTGTCATACCATATAATATTTTTGGTCACATGTATTACCCTTACTCGTGAAGATGCCAATCTAGGATACGGATTTGAATTGGTGATAAATTAAAAAAGGATATTTTAATTTGTCGATTTTAATTAGATCAAAATAATAATTCATATTGTTAGGTATCGTGATCGGAAACCTGATGGGTCACACACAAAAGGAAAACTAGAAGAATAAGATTTACCAATTAATTAATTAACAAGTATTGGACAATTGATTAATTGGGTTGCTTGTTAATATGTTCGAATTAATTAAATGGATTGATTAATTCATGGAACAAATTTAATTAATTTGATTAATTAAAAATTGGATCAAGCTAAGTTTAAAAGACCGGCCAAGTCCACTTAAACTTATATTAATAGATTCCTTATCACATTTTTTCTCTAAGCACAAAGAAAGTCTTTGGTGAGAATTACAAATTTTGTTTAAATTTCGCTGTACATGATAGGTAAATTCCCAACAAATATACCTCAACAATGGGTTGAAGAACTTTGTCAAATGAACTGTATGTGAAGTTTTAAGATGTCAACAATTACCATTGCGATTAAAGAATAAAAGTTTACTACGTGGGAGGATATTATTATGCCTCTTTTTGATAAAAATTATAAATCATTTATAAATAGTCAAACTTCTTTTTCAACCATAAATTTAATATATCTATAAGTACTTATATACTATTTATTTATATCTATTTATAAATTAAACCGTCTATAAATTCTTCCCAAATAGAGTTATTATTATAGAATCAAGAAAGTGTGTTCTAGAACTAGTGGAAATTGCGCCTCTTACATAGTTTTTTGGTAAAATTTCAAGAATTACTTTGTAATTAATTTTATCTTAGAATTACTATTAAATTATAGTAAAAATAAAAAATGAGGAACTCACTTCACTCATGCACGTTAATCAATTGGGTCCAAATTTTGTTCCGCCAAACACGTTTCTTTCATTTGATAGATTAATGATTAGTCAAAATTCCCTAACTCACAACTTTTCATATTCATTCCATTATCTTCAACATCCAAAATCTTCTCTAGAATTCAAAGATCAATAGCACACACCAATCCATAGATCTATGTTATCTCATGTTTCAACAAAAGGAAATCAACTTAAAACAAAATAAATAAATAATAATAATAATAAATAAAATAAAATAAAAATTAACATTAAATATATCGTTAGGCAACATATCCTATAATGATCATTTTATAGTTCCTCAGAAAATTTTATGTTGTAGTACTTTTGTAGGTGAATAACAAAAATCAATCCAATACATGGTAGCTTTAAAGACGTAGGTACTAATATTTACTAAATATGGGTTTACACTACACGATCAGGTATATAAAACAAGAAATATATTTCATATGAATAACAACTATGGGTATACATATCCTTAATTGTAAAATCATATTTTTGGATGACAATTCGAATTGTGAATCGTGGAAACATATTTTCAAATGTCAAAATGGGTCCTGAAAGATTACACATACAAATTATAAATTTAAGCAACTAGAATAAAGAATATCATATTACAAGTTTTTGTAACAGATACAACTTGTTGATGGATAGATACAAATGAAACCGGAGAGAGTATGATTATCACCACAGAATAGCCTAGGATACGGTTTGCCCAAATTCCACTTTTTTGAATTCTATAGTAATTTTGAAGAGCCATTGAATGAGAAGCTTAATCTTAGGATATTAAAAATAAAAAATAAAAATTGTGAGTTACATAAGAATGATTGGGGGACCATATTTGATATGTAGTATTTCTTGAAATCTTTACCAAATCATACTGTATTAATTGGATTAGAAACATCACATGGTACAATCTAATTTTTTTTTTTTTATATCCAGGTATCCACCTTACAGTGACTAAATCCTGGAGTTTACATCTTGGTCTCTCAAGCTGCAAACAGGTTAAATCGCAGGTTGTGCCCCAAACTGACCAGTGCTCAAGAGTCCTCCCAACTGATCTGCCAAAGTGTCAAATAAGTCGTATTTCCCATCTTTGTACCTTGCCTTCCAGTAGGTATAATCTAAAATTTTATTTTGTAGTGAAGATACGAAAGCATAAAACTGTAAGTATGGGTTTAAAATGAGCTCGGTTATCAAGGCCAGCAAAGTAAGTTTGGCTCATAGCAAGACGTATGACCCATATTGGGAGTGTCATGGACCATCCAACCTCTTAAGTTGGACCGTCTAAGTCCTACGTCTGGAGGGTTTAGGCCTGCTCGAGCATTATTGGACCACATCACGAATGGGTCAGTCTATATCTTTTTTAACATAAAATGGAAATTTAGACGACAAACCTAATTTTAAACAAAAAAAAAAAAATTGAAAAATACTTCCGTTTCCAAAAAAATTGACAAATAATATGTTTCTTTAAATTTAAACTTATTCATAAAAAGTAACATATTGTGTCAATTACATTAAAAATGAACATTTTTCACATGTCATATTTTGTGTTACCTTTTTTTCTCTAATTACAGATGGCCGAATTTCACTTCACAGCACGGCCAAAAAGAAAAAAAGAGCTTCACTCGGTTGGCCTGTATACTATGTTATATTAACTCATAATTTCTAAGTATGATAAATATGCACAAGTGTGGGCATTTATGGCCTTCTATTTCTCCCCCAAGCATTTAATCATACATATCAAGATAACAAGTTCATAAGTATCACGTACACCACAAATGAATGACCATAACAAGATGTTGTTCATCAACCTTATTTGATCATCATTTAAGTTTCTCAATACCATAAGCTATTGTTTCATTCTCTTAACCACATTAGAATCACAAGGTTGCTCTCGACACATCACAATATCAAATAAGATGGGGTAGAAACAGGAAGGACAAGTAAATAAGTGTACGTCAAATTTTAAATGAGCAAGACTAGAGAACAAGCTCTAAAAAAAATAAGGCTAGTTTCTCAAATAATAATCCAAGTATCCACGTAAACAACTTTAAATAGTAGAGAAGTATCTGTTCAATGTATAGGAAATCAAGTAAGAAAATTAAACTTAATATCAGAAGATTCTAAGAGAGAATTAAAAAAGAAAAATTCTAGATTTATGCATTTAGGATTGATAGTTATAGGAATAAAAGGATTAATGAGAAAAAATTTAGGATGCAAAGTTTTAGTTACTATATATGATGAAAGAATCAATAATATAGATAAGAGTATGATTGTAAGTACAGAAGTAGATATGAACAATAATAATGGAATAATTTATTGTAATCCAGATTTTTTATTAACCATTAAAGACTTTTCAGATAAAATTAAAATAGGAATTCAAACAAAAGGATATGAAGAGGTAGAAAGTGGAGATAATTTACTAATTAGTATAGGATTTTTAGGAAGATGTTCAAATAACTCACAGACAAAATATAAAATTTACATAGATAAAGTAGTAAACTTAATGAGTAGTAAAGGAATTAACATGGTTAAACCAAAAGAATATTCATCAGAACAATTAGCAGGATTAGAATGGGATATGGATAAATTTTTAGAAAATCAAGAAACAATTATAGCACCTCAAGAAGCATTA
>NC_036242.1:26208641-26233804 GCF_002742605.1 Olea europaea var. sylvestris | reverse complement strand
CATTAAAGAAGATAATGATTCAGAAAATTCAGATTTAAGTTATACAATAGAATTTATGGAAGATTCTAATACATATAGAACTATTAATGATACTCCTTTTGATAAAACAATCAAACATGAGGCAATGGTTTATGGTGGAGGATTTCCCCCAAGAGGAATTTATCCTTTATATAATAATACAGAAGGAAAATATATAGCAAGAGGAAGTGAAAGACCCTTAGAAAAGAAAATAGAATTCCAATCAGATCATAAAGCACAGATTTTAAATATTACGGCACATGATCCACAGACATGGAATAATGTTATAGATGTATGGAAGAATACTATAATAGGACATTATATTAGAAATTTTCAAGAAATGGAAGCTTTAGACATGTATAGATACTTAGAAACATTTTTAGGAGAAAGTGTAAAAGCTATGTGGGAAGCTTTTAAATTAGAAAAGAAACAAGAATTTGAACAACTAGTTAGTATGGGAGCTATGAGAGACTTAGAACAACTTAGTCTTTACAAATGGACTAAAGGAAGATATGTTAAGAAATTTTTAAATGAGTATCATTACTTAACTTCAATATCAGGAAACACATTTAATCAAGAAATAGGAAATAAATTATTTCATAAATTACCAGGACCATTAGGATTAGAAATTACAGATAAATGGAATAATCTGCCAGCAGTTAAAGAAGAACCAGAAAAACAATGGAGTATAGGACAAAGAATACAACATGTAATAAGATGTTTAGAAGATAAATGTGTAGAATTACAAATTCAAAAACAACTTAAGAAGACAGACTATAAATTACAATGGAGTATAGGACAAAGAATACAACATGTAATAAGATGTTTAGAAGATAAATGTGTAGAATTACAAATTCAAAAACAACTTAAGAAGACAGACTATAAATTTTGTAAAGATATTTTTACTCCACAAACTTATGGAGCCTCTAACTCAAGAAAAAATAAGTATAGTAATAAAGAAAGAAAAAACAAAAAACCTTTTAAGAAAAAATATTTTCTTAGGAAATCCAATAAAAGAAAACCATATTTAGATGAAAAAAGACATGTTAGAAAATTTAAACCAGAAAGAATTTATAAAAATAGACTTAGTTGTTATGTTTGTAATAGTAATGAACATTTATCTAAGACCTGTCCAAAAAGAATAAATAACTATGATAAAAAGAGTACACTAATAGAATGTACTAATGAAGATTTAATACAATTAGATGAATATATTTCAGATATAGAATCTATTTATAGTATTATATCAATAGAAGACATAGATCTAGAAGGTAATAAAGAATCTGATTATGAAATAATAGATGAATTTTCTAATATAAAATTACAAGAAGAATCAGAATCAGAAGAAGAACTAAATTTAATGAATAGTATAACTATAGAATGCTTACATAATTGGCAAAAATATAAAGGAGCAGACAATATAGCTTGTTATTTATGTAATTGGTACCCAGTAAGAAAGTTTAGAGCTAAATGTTTAGAATGTTATAAAGAAGCATGTATAAATTTAAATATCAAGGATACAGATTTTATTATAGGACTAAGTTTTTTATTAAAAGACAATGGAAGTGTTACAATTACTAAAGATTTCTTACATTTACAAAAACATACCCTATTTACACCAACATAGACCACTTATTTCCCATCAGAGTGCATAGAGAAGCGTGGTGAAAATAGTAATAATAACTGTAAGTGTGAAAAAGAAAGAGAATGTCAATTAATAGAAGAATTAAATTCTGAAATTTCAGAAGAAGATAATTTAGATTTAGATAATTTAGATTTTGGAACTATAGAACTAATTGATAATGAAAAGATTTATGATATGTTAGTAACAGAACAAAAAATAGAAAATTTAATTTCTAGATTAGAAAAGATGGAGATTATATGTGAAAATGTTCTAAAATATTGGGAAAAAGATAAAATCTTATGTGAACTAAAAATAAAAAATTCAGAATACATAATTAAAACTAAGAATATAGAAGCTACAAATTTAGACATAGAAGATTTTAAAACACATATAAAAGAACTCTTAGAATTAAGAGTTATTAGAAAATCAGATAGTCCTCATAGATCAGCAGCTTTTATAGTTAGAAAACATTCAGAAATTGTTAGAGGAAAAAGCAGAATGGTTATCATTTATAAAAGATTAAATGATAATACTATAGATGATGCTTATAACATACCAGACAAGACAGTTTTAATAAATAAAATACAAGACTGTAAAATTTTTAGTAAATTTGATTTAAAATAGGATTTTGGCAAGTAAAGATGCACGCAGAAAGTATTAAGTGGACAGCCTTTACCTATCCAGAAGGACATTTTGAATGGCTTGTAATGCCATTTGGAATTAAGAATGCACCAAGTATTTTCCAAAGAAAAATGGAAAGTATTTTTAATAGATATAGTAAGTTTGTAATAGTTTATATTGATGATATTTTAGTTTTTAGTAAAAATAAACAAGAATATAGAGGACATTTACAAATAGTATTCTCAGAATTTATTAAACATGGTTTAATAATAAGTAAAAAGAAAATGATTTTATTTAAAGAATTTATAGATTTCTTAGGAGTTAACATAGGAGAAGGTAAAATTAAGTTACAACCCCATATTGCTAAAAAAGCTTTAGAATTTTCGGATAAATTAGAATATTTAAAACAAATCCAAAAATTTTTAGGATTAGTAAATTATGCTAGACCATTTATAAAAGATTTAGGAAAAATAGCAGGACTTTTATATGCAAAGACATCTCCTACAGGACAAAGATTTTTTAATCAAGAAGATATAAAATTAGTCCAACAAATAAAGGAAAAAATAAAAACCTTACCAGAATTAGCCATGCCTTTAGATTCAGAATATTTGATTATAGAGACAGATGAAAGTATGATAGGATGGGGAGCTATATTAATTTGCAAACCTAATAAATATACTGATAAAAGTACAGAAAGAATTTGTAGGTATAATAGTGGAAATTATAAGGAGAAAGGAAATTTAAGTAGCATAGATGCAGAATTATTAGCTATTAATTATGCATTAGACAGTTTTGAACTATTTATTATATCTAAAAAAGAAATAACCATAAGAACAGATTGTGTAGCTATAGTTTCCTTTGTCAATAAAATGAAAATAGATTTAAAAAGAAGTGGTAGAAGAAGATGGTTAAACTTTATTGATAGAATCACTAATACAGGAATTAATATAGAATTTGAACATATTAAAGGTAGTGATAATAAAGTAGCCGATATATTAAGTAGAATAATAATAGATAGAAATTATTAAATTTGTTTAACATGATTTTTTTATACAGATGACAAGGCCAAGGCCTATAAGACCAGGAATTCCACCTGGGAATTCATTTGCATCAAGACTATTACCACAGACTCCATTTAATCAGAACAGACCAATGTTACAAGACAGGATAAGGTTTGGAAACCAAGAACTTATAGTATTTCCTAATAGTAATATTTCTTTTAAAATTTTACCACATATCTCTTTATCAAGAGAAGAGAAATGTATTTTAGACAATTTATGGATTTCTTATAATAAGAATCCAAAAGACCAAAAATATTTTCTTGCATGCATGAATGCATTATCAGAACATTTTAGTCAGAACAAGAAAATGTTTAAATTTTATATTGTTATTAAAGGAAGAACTCCAGGAATTTTCCATTCTTGGTTAGAAGTTTTAGATTGCATTAAAAATTTTCCAGAACCTCTTTATAAAGGTTTTACAAATTTTCAAGAAGCATTAGATGTTACAAGACAACAGATAGGAATAAATTTTTATTTATCTCCTTCTTTGAAAAATTACTCAGACCCTCCATTAAATTTTTCTCCAAGCAAAGATCAAAATATTTTCTGCCAACATTGTGAATGTATGCAGAGAAATTTCAAAGTTATCAATGAAGCCAATCAGAACCTTTCATTAGAAAGAACTCAACTTCAAAAGAAAGTGGCCCAATTAGAAAAAGAAATCTTGGATTTAAAAGTCCATTATCCAACAGGTACTATGGAGCCCAAGAAGTCCATAGCTAGTCCAACTCAAACGGTAGCTGGTAAAGACTTATCAAATCCGTTAAAGGTTGTGGACTTACCAAAAGCCCAACAGACTCAGGGGACTGTTGATTCCTCTACTAAATTAGACAATCAGACTCAGCAGACTGATAAATCTGCTACAGAAAAAGGTAAGGAGATTTGGGATCTCTTAGGACAGCCCAGTGGAAAATTTGATTATTTAGTCAAATATAGTCCACAGAACATTTTTCCTCAGAACATTTTTCAAATAACCCAGAACTTTCACAAGCCCAAGAATTTCAATCTAGTAAGGGAAAAGAAAAAATGGTAGTCCAAGATAGTCAAGAATGTTTATTTTTTCAAGAATCACAAGATCCTAATCCAGATACCGCTTCTTTAGAAAAGATCTTTGAGAAAATTGAAGAACTCCAAAAACAATCTAAAAAAGATGAAGGGACTTCTTCTAGAAAAAAGAAAAAGATTAAGAAGAAGAAAAATGATGAAGGACTAAAAGAACAAATAAGAGAAGCAGTTAACCAAGCATTCGAGACAATATTAAAAAAGAGCCATGAAGAAGAAAAAGAAATTGCAGAATGTCCAGATCAGAAAGAAAAAGATGAAGCCAGTAACTCCAGACTTTCAGATGAAGACGAAGATCCACATGAAGAAGGATACAATAATTCAGATAGTGGAATGTCATTTTCATCAGTGGCACGTCATAATCTCAGTACATAATTAGATCCTCAATAATGCAGAACAAGACAAAAGTGATGGAAGAAAAGAAGGAAAAGCTGAAGATTCTTATCACAATACTATAGACCTTTTGATTATTTTCAAAAAAGATGTCAGAAACTTTTAGAATTTTAAGCAAATTAGTGGAAATTTCAAGATTCCTAAACTATAGACTTTTAGACTTTTGTAAAAGTAGGAAATTTTCTTTCCACTTGTTAGACTTATCTTGAATTAGCCAGAAGTTTCTCGGTGAAACGTGTGCTCTTTTCAAGGATATTTTAGACTTTTTGCTCCCAAGAATTTTTCTATTTAAGGAACAAGTTTCATTTGGTTTAGGCAGAAGTTTACAACCTGTGTACTCTCTGCTATCCAAAAACCTTTTGAAACATTTCTCAAAAAAATTCTCAATCCAAAAAATCATTGTATAGCTGAATCATCCTTGTGAGTACTTAAGGTATTATTGTATTTCTTTAAGTTTATTTTAGAACTTTAGGGACTTCCCGAAAGGGAAATCCTTAATTGTAAATTTTTTTAAAAGATGAATTTATAAATCCCTGATTTATGTTTTATTAGTTTATATTCATATTTTTGTATTTATGTTTTAAGTAAATATCTGTTATGTTTATCATTTCATACTATGCATATAATAAAAGTATAACTTGATTTTTAAAAGCCATACTATTTTTAGGTTAATCCCGAGTGACCCAGATGAATGAAAACTTTTGGCCGGAGTGAGCCTTTTTGATATTTTCTAGAGATGCTGGGGAAAGGGAAAAAATTAATCTAAGAATTTTATAAGGGCGTGTCACGGGTAACCTTATAAAAAGAAATCAGGTTCAAGTTTATATGTCATAGGTGGTGAAAATTTAAATGAAAAAAAAGGGATTTATACACGATTCTTAAGAAAGATTTATAGAAAACTAAGGAGAGTACTGAGTAGGATTGAAGCTATTAAAAGTTAAACAGCCATCTTAAAACAGCATACCCCCCCCCCCCATTTTGTATATATATATACACGACTTATTAGATAAAGTTTTGGAGATCTTGAAAGGATAAAAAAATGAGCAAAGAGTAAGTTCAAATAGGAAATTAGTGAGGTGCTGATACCAAGGGCCTATGTGTCGACACCTAGCACTCAGTAGGGGTTTCTTGAATTTTTTTTGGGGAAGTAGTACATGTACATTATTGTATACATAATGCTGTCCATAATCACACATGTACATAATTGTATATATAATGGGGTTTCTTGAATTTTTTTTGTCTAGGTGGCAATATCTAAAACTGATAGTATGGATATCTGATTGTGCATACAAATATTTTTCAAAAAATGACTTTTGTCGGGCATGTAACTTAATTTCCTTATAGGAACCAGAGTCTATCATATATGAAAAACTTTATATTATATGATTCAATAGAATAGATGAAAGAACGAAATTTGAGATTTTTTACCTCTAAGGAAATTTTCTATTTTCTATGTTATTTCCTTTTCCTATCAGCAGCAAGTACAAGTCTGTGTATATGTGTGTTTTGAAGAGATTTCATAAGTGTGAGGAGCTACGGCTTATACCTTTTACACACAAAAAGGATAGAAAGAAAGAGAAGTAGAGATTATCTCTATGGATTTAAATTGGCATTTAAGAATATTTAAATTTCAACTTGGAGAGCTCAAGTTGTTGGTCGAATTACTTAATCACAAAGGCTAACATTTTCTAATACTTTGTCATCTCATGTTCGTTGTTGATTTCGGTGGGTTGATTAAGGTCATAAGGTCAAGTTGCTAGTCCTTTGCCAAAAATTGTCAACTAGAATGAAAGTTATGCATGACTAAATATAAACATATGCCTAAAAATAATTATGGAATACAAAAAAGTATAGAAGATAATGTCGAGTTCTTGGGGCGTTACACAACAAATTTAATGTGACACGAGATGAAGATGTATTTGGACTCAATGTTATAACACATTGAGCATTCTGAGTTAGATAGTAAACAAAAAAGATTCATGGATGGGATTGGTTTTCAAGTTATTGTCGGACACTACAAAAAATGGCATTTTACAACATTTAAATGGCAACATTCACCAATTGTATGTTGCTAAAAGAGGTTTATTGCAACATTCAGCAAATGCATGTTGTTATTGGTTGAGAAAATTAAGATTTAGCAACGTTTTTTGAGTAGTTGTTGCTAATAACCCCTTTCGCAACGTTCAAAGACCGTTGTTGTTTTTTTTTTTTTTTTTTTTTTTTTTTTTTTATTTGCAACGTGCATTGACCATTGCTATAGATGTTTTAGCAACGTTTAAAGAATGTCGCCGTTAATTACTTTTGGCAACGTGCATTGCCCGTTGCAAAAAATTGTCAACGACAACGTTCATGAATGTTACCGTTAACAAGTTTTTGCAACAGGCAATGCACGTTGCTGTATATATTTTAGCAACGCTTATTGAACATTGTCGTTGATTTGTTTTAGCAACGTTCAAAGAACGTTGCCATTGGTTTGTTTTAGCAACGTTCATTGAACGTTGAGGTTAAGTATCTTTGGCAACGTTCTTTGAACGTTTTCATTAATTTCTTCGTAGTAAATTGACTAAATTCAACGTTAAATATAAAATCATACAAAAATCCAAACCGACCCGGACCCGATCCTGTTAGTTTGGTATAAACTCAAACTAGCCCTAATTTCTTCCCCCTCTCTCACTCTCCCGCCATCGTTCTCACTCTCTCCACCATCGCTCACTCTCCCCGCCAACGTTCTCACTCTCACTCCCAATTTCTTCCCCCTCTATCTCGCTTTGCAATCTGTGTGGCCACCAGAATCCCTCTCTCAAATTCTATCCACCCAACTGAAGCAGGGAAGCCCTAATCCTGTCGCAAACTCTTTCCGATCAAGTCGCCCACGCCGATTATAAAATGTACACATTTGTTGATATGTATAATTTCTATTGATATGTTTTGTTTGTGTGTCCGTATATGGCCGGCTTTGTGACTGTTTTCATCTATTTTGGAGAATTTTACTGGATATTTACCTTCTTAATGTGTCTTATATGTGAATAGTTGTAAGAATCTTAATTTCTCACAAATTATATGTTCTCACAAATGGCTACCAACCTCCATGGATTTTGTCATATTCTATTTGTTTTTATTAACTTTGTAAGATCAAAAGGATACAAAAAATTATTTTGTGCACAGGTCACTGTTTAGGCAATCGAGAACAAGAAAAAATTTAATGTCAAGATGTGGGGATTGTGAAAAATTGATGAAAAAGTTAAAAGTCATTACAGTCTTCTGCCTTCATATGCATTGTAAATGTTTTAGCCTGTCAATAGCCATTTTCTGCGAGATTAGCTTGAGCTGGACTATAGATTGACATTCTCAGTTGTTCAGTGTTGATTCTTCCTCAGTTACTTGATGTGTGTGTCCAGCAAGTCTTCCTCAATTACTTGTATTGCCGAAAAATGCATAAGGGTATTTTTTTTTTAGCCTACTATAATATCTCATCATTGATGATATTACTTAGGCTATTCATATTAATAATTTCACAAAATTGGTCCATAGACTGATGATGCTTGTACTTAAAGAGAACATGAAAACTCACAGCCAATATGTTATCAATTTCATTTTGTATCCTCCAGTTCAAGCAATCAATTAGAACATGAAAACGCACAGCCAATATGTTATCAATAGGTTTAATCTCAAAGATCTTATTGCAGGTATAAATTTCATATTTTCTTATTTGTGATTTCAGATCTTCAATTTCTAGACTTTGTTTGAGAAATCACATTTTCTTGTCTGTTGAATTCTATGTATGTACAGGTGAATTAAATATATGGCAGCGGTTTCAGTTCATCAGCTCGCTCAGTGCATTACTTGACATGCTTGGAGTCCATACCATTCTAGTACGTCTTTAATTCTGAAAAACCCCTCTTTTGAATTCACAGTTTATGAATTTGATTTGATTTTATGATATACAAATCAATTAATGATAATTCGTTTATGTTCAAATCGTAGTGATAGCATTATGCCCAAATAACAACGAAGTGCATATATATAGATTATCCGAAGACGACAAATGGGAGAAGATCCACGTTCTTCAGAAGGTAACTTGAAATTGAGTTTTTAATATCTTTGCTTGTACAGTTGTACGCAATTGTGATTTCCCTATATGGGCTTCAATTTTAACAGTTTTATGGCGATGCATCAGTCAGTAATCAGAACTTTAGAAAATCAATAATCTTTCTATTTCGATTCACCAGGAGCAGTTTTGAAAATATATAGAGCTTGATGATGGTGTATTTAGATTTTTAGCATGTAAGATATATATCTTGTCGCCTTGATGACACTAGAGAGAATGGGAAGAAGTGGGCTTATCAGAGGATAAATATATACATAGTATTTTGATTAAATGGGGGCAATAGTAAAATGTGATAAAGAAGATGCTTTGCAAATTATTTTGTTTTGTCTTTTTTGTGTATGTGCGCTATTTTTTGAATTAGTAACAATTCATGATGCTAGCCATGATGTGAAATTTATCAGAAAGAATTTTGACTTTCATTTTATGTTCTAGTGTTTTCGTAGTAGATGTTATATTGAACTTAGTAATATTTGAGCGAGTTGTCTTACTTGTCTTTAGTGAGAAAGCTTTTCTGATTATCGCTTTGTTTCTTTCTTTTCTTTCCCTTGTCACATCATGACCAAATTGTTTTTGGAGTAGATTGCTTGAAGTATGATTGGTAAAAAGAATACATGAAATCCATCAGAACTATGATGGAAAAAAGTCAGCTTTCTCATAAAACCATTTTTTTTTTTGAGTATTTTTTCGATCTTTGGATCTGGGAAGCACTAATATGTTGCTAATTGTCATTGCAGCTGATGAACCACTAAAGACGACTTTCCAGGTTCGGCATCGTTGCTGATCTGTTTTGTACAAATTGATTTTCTTGAAGTTAAATTGATTTGGGCTCTGCTTACTTATTTTGTTTGTTAATTCATTTGTTTAGTGTCTAAATTTCGGGAATTTGGATATTGGGATAGTCAATGTCAAGTAAAAGAAATTACCTTTTAACTCAGATTTGAGTTTCTTGGAGAATGTTACAAAAAAACTCATAAATTATTTCTTGTTTAGACAGGTCGAATATTAACTGATGTACAAATTTGGACATGGTGTGTGTTGGGAGGGGGGTATACTTGAGTTTCTGAGAGATTCAAAGTTGGAGTTCTGATGCAAATGCGATCTTCAAGTTTTCATTTGATTTGGATTGGTTTTATTCCATGATTCGCTTTTATACAAGAATTTGGTATCATTGAGTGTATAGGTGGAGTTCTAATGTGATCTTCTTTTGTATACATTGAGGCTTGCATTTTTTAGTTTGGTTATTTTTTGCAATTTTTGTGCTTTGAGGCAGATTATTTGTCTCTGGTTATAACTGTATCTATTTTATTACCATTCTATTCAATCAATCTAATTTCTATTCCTTAAACAGTCTTCCTTAGCTTTACAGCAACCTATATTAATATACAAATTAGAAAAATCGAGAGATTCTTTCAAGAAAACTAGTTTTGTAACCATTTTAGAAAATAGAAGGTGATTGATTCTCATATTGCTGGAAAGAACAATACTAGTGCATTACCACACAAAATCAAGCTATTATTCGTTTATTTCCCACATCTACTGGTTTTGGAAGATGAAGATTCTTTTCGTTAGGAAACCTGCAAGTATTACACGGACAAATTTTCTGTTCGAATTTTATAAATTGAAATGTATAAACTGTTACATTTTGTCCTGGTTTTCAGAATATACATCAAGGGTAACCCACTGAGAATTTGGTGAGATTTCTGAAAGCAAGGGATGGGAATGTCTCCAATGCGTATAAAATGGTACGACACATTCTATTTTAAGAAAATCCCAAAGAGTATCTGACTTGAATCAAGTTTATCGATTTCAAGTATTCTTACCAATCATACTTCATGTTTCAAATGATTGATTTCTTGAACTGGAGGATACAAAATGAAATTGATAACATATTGGCTGTGAGTTTTCATGTTCTCTTTAAGTACAAGCATCATCAGTCTATAGACCAATTTTAGTCTTGACCAATGCATTCATAAAAATCTGTTACATATTCTACGCCTTCAGTCAGTTTATGTTTTGTCCAGCCTTTAACTTATTTCAATAGATAACTAAATCTCTATTATATTATCTGAACTTAGATTCATACTCGATCTGAGTTTTCTGAGGACAAGCTTCTCTGTGGCGATCATGAAGATTGAATTTACCCATTGCATTCAAAAGAGAGGTGCAGGCCAAGAAGAAAGTAACGGGAAGGATATTTTAGAGCTAGCCAACCCAACGATTTGAAGACAACAAGTTGTAAATTATCTTCTTTTATACAATAATTTTCTGTTGTTTAAGAGGAGTGTAAGATGATGTTTATTTGATGGGCAATATGTAAAACAAAATTTTTTTCCGATTTATTACAATGATGTGTTTTGACTATTTGGTATGGATGAATAAAATTATATCAATTAAAGGCCCAAAAAGTCTTTTTCATTTTGTGGTTGATTTGATAAATTGTTATACAAATAGGGAAAAAAAATTGTAAACGAACTACAGCAACGTTCATTGAACGTTGTCAAAAGCTTCATTTGCAATGTGCATTTCACGTTGCTGAAAGACTGTTTTGGCAACGTTTATTGCACGTTGCCAAAACTCAATTTCCGCAACATGTATTGAACGTTGCCAAAAGGGTGTTTTGGCAACGTTCATTACACGTTGCCAAAACCCAGTTTTCGCAACGTGTAATGAACGTTACCAAAATATATTTTGGCAACATTCAATGCATGTTGCCAAAACCAAGTTTCCGCAATGCGCAACGAACGTTGCCAAAACTCTTCGCTCTACGGCAACGTTGAAACCCACAACAGAAGCCTGAACGTTGCGATAGGTCTACGGCAACGTTTTTTGCCCGTTGCAAAAAGTGATTTTTGGTGTAGTGGGATTTTTCAAGATAATGAAGATGAGCTTCAAATTGATGTGTTCTTTATGAACTTCATAAGAGGAAATAGGAGTTTCACAAGCACAGACTGCTCAAGATATGTCTTTGTAGTTGTCGAAAATTCCTTCAAAAATTTTAAAGATAAGATTTTCTTTATGAATACGAGAATATATTAGGGCAAGTTAACAACTTTGTTTTTAACAAATTGAAAGACACTACAACAAAATATACTTTTTACGGCGTGCATTGCAGCCGTAAAAGCCAATATACGGCATGCGGCCGCACGCCGTATAAAGAAATGTCGTAAAAAGTGTCCACTTTTTACGGCGTGCAATGTACGCTGTCTATGAACGTGTCGAACGCTTTAAAACAATTTTTACGATGTTCTCTTGTACGCTGTAAAAGATCACTTTTTTACGGCGTGCAATTGAATGCCGTAAATTCTTATTTAAGTTTTTCATAGCGTTCTAGTTCATGCCGTAAAAGGTCGAATTTTTTTTTATGTCGTGCAAGTGCACGCCGTAAACTTTAATATTTTTTTTTAAAAATTTGTTCATTTATTTGATTACCAACACACCTATAGTAATTACAAAACAGAAATCCATATATATAACCAGATTTTGCATAGATTCGATAAACATAATTATTGAGTACAGTTTAATACAATATATCAATGTAAAATTCATCTCAACTCTTCTCAAAAATAAAAAAATAAAAAAAATGATCAAAATGTTATAAAATATTAGATCCATATCAAAGTCTACTTCTTTGACCAACAATTTAGCTATTCAACAAAATATCAACTCCCTGCATTCCACAAAAATAATAAAGATATAATCAATAAACTTAGAGTGAGCAAAAATTGTATAAATGCTAACTAAAGGAAAAGTCACGGAACAGATCAAGAAAATAGAAAACGAACCTTCTGAAGGTTGGTTACAATATCCATCGTAAGCTCTGAATCTGCCGGTTCTTGATAATCAATTTTAGCTCCTTGAACACCATTTGAGATAGCAGTGTTCATGTTCTTATCAACATAAAGAAATTCCCAGAAAATTAACATTAATCCCTAATGATATCTGACAACAATGTAAGTGAAATCGCATACGTTTCCTCTCTTCTTTCCTAATATATATTCTGCAGGCATTATGGACTCAATATTAGATGCCAAACTGAAAGTGTACTTTTATGGTACCTATTAGGACGCCGAGTTCTTACCATAATAATATGACGACAATATTGTAATGCGCTCAGTTGGCTAGAAAAAAAACAAAGGAAGTAAACTTTTAGCAGAAAACAAACATCAAAAAGGAATAGGAAACTGTATTAATGAGTAATTAACAACTTTGATTAAAGAAAAATAACTATCAAAATTTAACTCAAAATTTCAGAAGCATAAATTTGTTGGAACCGAACTAAGAATAACATCTAAAATCAGCATTCAGAAAATCTCCTAAAGCACTTGGCAAATCTTGCATTAAACATTGATGTTTAAAATTGAACGGATTATAGAAAGAATTATTTATCACAGTTGATAAGCTACTCCAGAGCAACAAGAGCACATTAATGAATAAGCCATATCATTGAGGATAGGCAACAAATGCAGCTTTAGTAGTTTCCTATTTTCCAATTATGTTCCTAACATTATAACTGGAAGCAAGCTATCAATTGTTAAGCAATTCAGAAGGGGTAGAAACACAGTTGAAGGCAGTCTATGCCTCTATTCAACATGACTCTAATATACATGTTGAGAAGCAGGAACAAATACTTAATTAAAGCACGTTCAAATCAAATTTAAAAATGTGAGGATGATAAAATATACCATTACGAAGATTCTTTCCTTCCAGTTAGGGAGTTGCTTAAGCTTCCTCAAAGTTTCATCATCTTTTGTAACTTAACTAAATATAGCAGACTGAAGAGCATTCAGTAAGTTATATGCCATATTTGATATAATCCATCAGGAATACACAAAAACAAAATAAATTTTTCCAGCATACCTGGCCATCAAGGTGAGGGGCATCTCCAAGGAGTATTGAGAAGGAGGATGCTCCACTATTTGGGTCAGAATATCTACGACAAAGCACAACAAACTTGAATTTTTCTCTTAGAATTCAACAAATAAATCGCAATCAATGATATTACATTCCACAAACAAACCAATCACGTTATCCACCGAATCCCCACATTTTGCAAAACCATTGAGCATTACATTCCACAAAACACTATTCCAATGAGGCAATTTATCAAACAAACGATGTGCAGTTTCTATACAGTCATTATCTGCATAGAACTTGACTAGAGCACTACCAACGTACACATCCATTTCAAACCCTAAATCTTTAATCAAGCCATGTATATACATCCCCAGCTTAATAGAACGCAAGCCTCCACAAGCCTTAATTACATAAGGAAAAGTATACTTGTCGGGCCAAGTACCAAAATCCAACATCTTAAAATCAAATAAAATTGCAAAACCAAAATAACCCGCCATGGTAAAACATCTAATCATCCAATTCCAAGGAGCAGTAGAGCATAAATTAAGCTGATAAAACAATTCCTTGGCATCAAAATACTTGTTACACAAAACGTACATACCCAAAATTCTTGTGCCCAGAATGCCTACTTTCTGGAGTCCATTTACGATAGTCTATGCATGAATCTGCCACGCTTGATGAAACACAGAAGGAGAAAGAGAAGGGTCTTTTTGTAGAACCGATGCAATTTTGGATGCTAAAACCTCAAAGTGAACGGAGAATGAAAAGGGTGTTTCGATTGGGTTGTATGGATAAAATTGGACTTGCAATTAAAAGCAGTAATAACTTGTGAAAAAATTCCCAGAACTGAAGATAGAGAGAGACGTGAGTGAGGGTTGAGGCGCCATTGGTTGGCGGTGGAAGTCGAAGAGAGACGAGAGTGAGCTAAGGCGCCAGTGGTCAACGGTGGAAGGCGGAGAGAGACAAGAGTGAGAGTTGAAGCGCTGGGGGAATCGTGGAAAGGCAGAGTCCATGGGAAAAACGAAATGGGAGAAATGGGGTGTTGTAGGGCTTTGTAATGAATATTTTGAAAATACACGGCGTGCACTAAAAGCACGCCGTGAATGCTCTAATTAATTGATTATTTACGGCGTGCAAAGGGTGCACGCCGTAAAAACTCTAAGTAGTTGATTTTTTATGACATGCATACTTCGCATGCCTTAATTAGTTTATTGTTACGGCATGTCGTAAATGCACGCCGTAAATGTATGCCGTAAAAAGCTACTTTTGTTGTAGTGAAAATTCGGTCACGGATTGAATTCCTTTAGTAAGGTTTGATGGATGACTTTTTAATTACGTAATGCGATCACATAATGGTCTAACATATATTGTTGGTGAAGTGTTTTGAGAACAAATAATTGCACTGTGTAAAAATTGATCCCGACACTTCCAAAATGCAAAATCAAGGTTGGGAATAGTTTCTCCATCTAATTTTATTGTAGCTGGAGGACATGGAAAAGATCTATCAACAAAGCTGAGCGGATCGTATCCAACAAGGATAGTATTGAATTGAAGGTGTCGTGAAGAATAATTTATTTTGATGGGTTTGAGTCAAACTTGGGAAGAGATATTGATGGAGAAGAGAGAAGAAAATTGAGGAAAAAATACAGAAGGCTGAGGGAAGGGGCGTATGGTCAAAGAAAAAGAGCCGCCACCACCACAATAGAGGTGGTGGCGATAATGGCACCAAAGAAGGCAGCGGCTGTAGCAACGCTAATGGAGGAATTTGTTTGGTCAATCGAGGTTGTTAGGACATCATCAGTAATATTTTCCTTTTTGAATTGTGCTATGATATGATGTAATAAATAACATTGGAGCTAAAGTAATAGAGCAACCTCAGTTGATGGTATTTACAATATTATGTGTGAATCGTCCTAATGCCATGTAATCACATAGTAAGAGCAATCTTGCTAGACTTATATATAGAATAAATCTACTACAATTAATTAAACGGAAAAGTATTTGCCTTAAGGAGAAATCCTAGAACTCTGTTCGTTTTCTAGGTTAGAAAGTCAACATTTAAAAATAAGTTTCAAGAGACTTTCTATTTTAAACTTTTTAAGATAGAGAGTGAGTTTGACCGTCTAAACTTTAAAAAGTCAAATTCACTATCTATTCTTAATGTACAATAATTGTATTTAATAAATTATAAATTTCAATAATCTATAATTTAAATTATTCAAATCAATTTGAATTGGTTGATTATTAACATATAAAAAAAAATTGTGTTAAATAAGAGATGAAGAGAAATCAATAAATATTCATTGAGAAAAATAAAATAAAGAGTCAAAATAGAGGACTTGTTGAAATATAAAAAAAAAATTACTCTCTAAATTTAAATATGCTATCAATTTTATAAGATACTCTTTATAAACAGAAAATTTCTTGAAGATACTCTTAAACTAGAACAATTTAAATGTAAATAATCGATCGTTAAGATACTAATCTCGTTAATTTATATTTAAACTTTATGGATACATCTTATTTTCAAGTTTTGCTCTTCGATGAAATGTGAAGTGTATTAAGAACTTTTGAGAAAGCACGTTAGTTCGTAAATTGCCCAAAAACATGTCATAATCACATATATCATCATGGCATAGTCCTTGACTTCAATATGGGGTAATGCATGCGCCCGACCGGGGTGGACCAAAATGAGGGACATCCCATCTTAATTGACACGACCCTTTATTAAAAGGGAAAAAATCACATCTCAGGAGTTATGTTTACTCCTATTCAAAAATCAAGTAAATAGTTTGAAAAATAAAAAATCAAGTATGCATTTAATTAATTAAAAATATTTATTAAATAAAGATAATAAAGTCACAGTTATATGATATATAGTCACATATTTATTTACTAATCACATATCGTCAAATTAATTAGTCACAAGTTATTTCTTGATCAAAAATCAAAAATTTTGTAGGTCACATATTATTTCGAAGTTACAGATCATTCAAATTACATGGGTCACATAAGTTACAATTTATTATTCACAAATTATTTTTTAGTCAGACACCTAATATTTAGTCACAAATCAGCTAAATAGTTGATCACAGATACCTAAATAGTTGTCACGGACACGTAATTATTGGTCACAGATACTCTACCCGTTACCGTCATCACCACCACAACAACCACCATCACCACCATCGTACTACGCACCACCCATAGCACACCACCACCACCACTACCATCGCACAACGCACCATTATCTCCATTTACACCACACCTAACCACCACCCCATCAAAGAATTCACAAACCCGCCACCACCACCTCAAAAACGCAACAAAACATGCCAAAAAATCACACCACTACCACCAAATTCAACAACCGCCATAGCCTATTCATTTCACCACCGCAGCTTACCGGAGTGGGTAGATCTACATCGCAAGGAAGATATGGACAGGAAGATGAAGAGAAGATAGAGAGTTAGAGTGAGAATAGATTATTACAGTTTAAAAATGGCCTGAATTCTGATGGTCACGTGTTGACACTCGGAGTTGGAGGTGTCTCCGGTGGCGGTCGCTCCTTGACGGCGATGATAGTCGAAGGACAAGGTAGAGAGATAGAGAGAGATACGGGATATGATAAGGGAAAATTTTGGGGGGAAATGATTAGGGTTTTAATTGAATTGGATTGGTTAATTATATCTAATACCATATTTTTGCATAAGTAAATTTCATCCCCTAATTTTGAATTTGAAAGTTTTAATACCTGGCTTTATGTAATTTCCTTTTTTTTAAAAGTACAATGCTTTTTTTTTTTAAATCCATTTATTGATGGGTTATTATTTAGCCACTGATCTCCATTAAAATTTTAATACATTTTTTATTCGTTTCAACCACACATTTTTAAATAAAATAATATTACATATAAATCTAAAATCTTTCATTCTTTTTTAACTACACATTTTTCAAAAAAAATATTATTTTAAAATACATTTTTCCTTAAAAGCAAATTTTAATGAAGCTCAATATGGGCTTATTATCTTATAATGAAAAAACCAAAATATTCATTAATTTAAGTGAGTAATGGGAAGTTACCAAATACTAGTTTTCTCATATTTGAGGGGTGGTGTTGAATGAATGAAGATTAGATTAGATAAACGAAAAGAGGAGATTGGACTTAAATAAATAAATAAATAAGAAAAAGGGAAAGTTAAGATGAAATAAATAGAAAAGGGCAGTTAAATTTCAGTTTCTTGGCAAACAAAGTATATGTTATCATTTCAAAAAAGTTTAAAACGTGAAACAATTAAAAAACTAATATAACATTAACATAATATTGGATGCAGTGGCAAAGCAAGCACTCGACGAATTCCTGTGATCGTCCGTACTAGTTATATTGGAAAATTTTATTTTTCCTTATATTGGGTAACCAATCGAGTGACTATTCGTGCTCAACTGAATTCGTCCGTATTCACTTGAATTCCTAGATCCGTCACTAATTGAATGAAATATTAGCTAAAGACATGTTATACTAGTGCATTTATGACATCATGACATATAAAATATCAATTTTGATTTGCCTATAAAAATGAAAATTGTGATTTATCTAAAAAAGTTTACACTTTCATCTTGGTGACATGATCATAACCATGAGAGGTGTGGTCCATTTTTATTTTATTTTTTTAAATTTTTTTAATACTTAATTTCAATTTAGGAATGAAAATATTTGGTGTGGGGTGGGAGCCTGACGGAGAAAATTTAGGGAGTATATTACCAAAAGCGTGTTGTGGACTAAACGAGTGTTCCGATTAAACTTTAACAAGAAACGTGATAAACACACAAGTATCGTCATTGGCTTTTAATTGTCAACGCCCCTTCTTATCAAACAAATCCAACCGGTGCGAAAGTGGGACCCGCAACAAAATCAAATGACAGAAATACCCCCAAGTTACACACTTTTCCTTAAAGGAGAAAGAAAACTGCATTTGTGATCCTCTAACTTATACAATATAGCGTATAGAGAAAATGATCTAATGCTTATTGATGTTCATCTTATATTAAGTATCGATGATATGATATATTAATTAATTTATAGATAAATTTAGTACTTGTTTGGTAGAGATTTCGATAATTAATTTTTTGACCGTTAGAGATAAAGTCCTATAAGAGAAAAATTAAAAAATGACGACTAAAATAGTAAAATAACGATAAAAAAATTGATTTTAATTGACTTAAGATTTAAACCAAACAAGCTCTTATAATGAATCTTAACATTTTAATTAAAATTTGTTATTCATGAATTGACATGATATATCATCGACTCAACATAATATAAGTATCGGTGCTCATTAAATTATTTCAAAATTAGATCCCAACCTTCATATTTGCCTAACTTTCTACACTCGCCCACCCCCAAGCTGCTCCAAAATCCCTCAAAAAGGAAATTATCATAGCATAAGAACAATGTTGCCTCCACGACAAAAAACAATGCAACAATTACTATATTAATATCATAATATGACACAACAATCAATTGAAAAATGATAAAATTAGTTTACTTGAAGCAAACCGCAAACAACAACTAGATATAGTGTAAGAGTAGCGTTGCCACCAATAAATTGCCGCCGTCAATAACAAAATGTGATAATGACAATATCGACGAGTTGATAGTTGATCACCAAAAAAGTTTGCAACAGAAGTTGAAATCTAATCCACTTAATGTCGACAGTGCGCAATAGCCAGATCTAGATAGCTCTGATGCCAAAAAAAAATTAAAATAAATACATAAAAATGTGTTGAGGACCTACTTGCACTAGTTCGTATAGATCGGAAACCCAAAAGTAATATTTCTCTAAAGAAAGGCATTCTCGACCTTTGAATGTAGTCATACTGCCCCCGCAGCGGCCACCAATTGATGTAAAACAATAAAGACATTCGCATGAATTTAAAGCTATGTCTCAGCAATTAATATATTTGCAACAGCTAGAAATGCCCGGCATTAATTAATTTGTTTTCTTCAAAAGAATTTTCATCTGGAATGATTCGCTGAATTTCTCTCTCTATCTCTACAATTTCTGTTTAACTCCTTTTTGTACAAAATATACATATATACATACAGAACTGAAGAACAGTATACGTTTGTGAAGGGGCATTAGTTCTTAAGTTATCTGCGTACAGGGAAGATGGTGATGAGTTGGAGGAGAGTTTTCAAGTCCCTGCAAGCGGTGGTGGCTCATGGGCTGCTTTTCTCTTTCACTTTGTTTCTTGGCCTCAAGCTTTGTCGTGCTGTTAACTACTCTTGGTGGTTTGTATTTCGTTTCTTCTTTTTTGGCCTTTTTTGGGTTTGGTTTGGTATAAATGAAAATTTGAGAAATTACGTTAATTTAATGAATATGGTTTTAAATGTTACTCAATTTGAGTAAGAAGATGTGGGGTTTCTTAAAATTGGGTCAATTTTTTTCCATTTGGTAAAGTTTTGTTCTTTTCGGGGTTATTTATTTATTTATTTTTTCAAACTTTTAAATTTTCTTTCAAAATTAATTGATTGTGATGTCTTTTATACCTGATATATGTAGGTGTTTGGAATTCGGGATGGTATTGCTGGATTATGGGTTAGGATTATTAGATTATGACGGATACTTTTGAAGTTGTGTATTTGATTTTAATTTCAATATACTGATATGCTTTTACTAATAATATTCTGCTTTGCCTCGTGTATCTATATGCGATAGATGATATTTCTGTATCAATAAAAGTTGAAGGTCTTTTGACAATTGACCTACTACATTTGCAAAGTAAAAAGTTATAGGAAATTAGCATGAAGGAAAACTGAGTTGATTAGTATAGTTAGCTGTGTATTTTTCACTTTATGTCATTACTATATAGCTGACAAGAACTTGTTACACGTGGCACTGTATTGGCATGATGATTAGCAACCGCCTTATTTTGTTTGTATTTAACCACGGAGCGTGTATGCTCAGCTCTCACCCTCGTGGCCTCGTGCCACGCGCGAAGCTGAGGCGGGAAAAGCATAACACAGCGGTTGTTATTTAACCGCCATATCTTTTTTCCTCGGTTTTCATGTGTTTGCTCTCCTGTGTTGAGTGCTAGGGGTTCATCTTCTTGCTACTTTGTTTTCAGCCTAGTGCTGTTATTATTCGATTGGATTGTTGTTTAGTCCTATGAACTGCTATGTACTATCATTGTTTCTGAATATTCACAGAGGAACATTGAATAGTCCAAGTTTTAAAGGGCAAGAAAGAGCATATAGACTATTCCTTTCTTTAGCACGCTTTTTGGTTTCCCTAGGATGATGTAGTGATGTTAGTTGTCAATAAAAATTAACTATTGATATACTCTCATTATACTGCCTATTAAAGATAGAGTATGCATTTTATCGTAATAAGAGAAAATGGGATCAAAAGAGCATTTGTGAATGCTTAAATGATCAAAAAATATTGGATGGGTATTTTGAGAAGTGATTCATATGCTAGATATGTTTTATTGCCATGCAGATAAGGAACTTTTGCTTGGTATGATTTCTCAGTTTATAGACCACAGATACATCTTAAGTTATTCTTATCAACTGCAACTGACTCAAAGTTGTAGGCAAAAAATCAGGAATTGTTTGTCCAATGTGTTAATTTACAGGCATCAGTTCCATTTGGATTCGCTCTTATATGGTTGGCATGCTATAAGTGTTGTAGATGGAAATTGATGGGCTGTTTCGATATAATATCCACTGCAGTACATTATGCTATTTGAACTCTGAAAAATCAAATTTCAACATATTAAGACATTCAAAGCTATTGTCTAGTTTTGAATCATAATATGCTATGTTTCAACATAATTTTTAGCTCGAATGGTATATGACCCTTATATAAGTTGAAAAGATAGAACGCATATGTTGGAATAAACTACTTTCTCCTTAATTCCTGTTTGACGTGCTATTCTTTTTTATTTGTGCATCTATGTACGATGAAAAACAGGTTTTTTTTTTTATCGCGAGATACTACTCTTTGTCTAGTTCGTTTAAAAATTTTCACCTCATCATCTTACAAGTTTCATAGTTATGAAGATATAACATCTCAAAGCTTGTCCATCAACATATCTCGTTCGACCCTACTAACTTTCATATGCTCAATCTTCTTTTCACAGCCATAAACATGTGTCATCATCCTCGCTTGGGTTGATGCATCATTTGCTTTATTTTTTGTAGGTTGATATTTTCTCCTCTCTGGTTATTTCATGCAGTTGTGGCAAGGGGTAGATTCTCCTTGCCTGCTCCATCAATGCCTCATGGTCGCCACGTATGATAATCCATAACCTCTTATTTATAAAATATAATATAACTAATTCACAAGACAGTTAATTTTATTTTTATTTATTTGTTTTGTCTAACATGATAAATTTTCGTAAGGTATTATTGTAAGAGTAACTTGCACTCTTCCATGAACAGTGGGCACCATTTCATTCCATCGTGGGTACTCCTTTGCTCGTTGCTTTTGAACTACTCCTTTGTGTGCATCTTGAGAGAAGATACGGTAAACATCCTAACGCCTTCTGCATGATGATCTCTTAAAGGATCAACAGATTTCTGTTCAATTAGTCTTTCTTACCTCACTATATCCCTCCCTTAACATTCTTTGGTCTGTCATTATTAACATTTTTAGTTATTTAATGTGATAAATGGCAGATGTAAATTTGAGGATAGTATTTCTGCCTTTGCTGGCATTAGAAGCAACAATTTTGGTTGATAACGTTAGGTAAGATTACTTGTCTGCATAAGAAGTTGATTATCCATTCTGATCCCCAACGTATATTGAAGCTCTTCTGAATAAGAGAACATCATTCAACTATCCAATACTTTGACTGTGATGACAAGTTGTTAAATTGTGTTTTTCTGCTGATTAAGGATGTGTAAGGCGCTTATGCCTGGAGAGGAAGAATGCGTCAGCGATGAGGCTATATGGGAGAGTCTTCCGGTAAGTTTCTTTCATTCTTCCTTCCTTTTAGTTTCTAGTGTATCATTCCTTTGAAGAGTTTTCTTCAAACTTTGTACCTATATCCAAAAAAAAAAAAAAAAGGTTTTCTTCAGACTTTGAAGATGATAATTTTTTTGAGTTCTTTTAAGTTGATTGCTTGGTCAGAACTCACAAATACCGATGTGGTGGAAAGAAAAATGTGATGAGCTAGCTAACCTTGTTGTTCACTTTGACAAGATAAAGAGCATGTTAGGCAGATAAGAGGCGAATAAACTGAACATATTTGGCAAATATTTGTTGGCCCCAAAGCATATAAAACACCTGTATTCCCCAAACCTGCTCGAAACTGTCAGATGACCTGCATATAAAGCACTAAATGTTCATATTCTCTCTTTGATATAAACAAGAAGCTCGGCCCCATGATTTTCCTTTTCATAATCATGTTATCTAGAGTTCAAAATCTCCCTCCTTCACACTCACACTTGTTGAATCATGTTAGATCAAGAAATTTATTTATAGATCATGCATTCAGTATTAATATACAGTCAATTTAAAAACAATTCTGTCTGTTCAATTGTTTGTAACTTTCTAGTGATGCGTATAAAGGAAGATACAAGGAATTTATAATGGACAGTGAAGCTCAAACTCACAAATTCTGTGTTGCTTCATTCTCTCTCTCTCTCTCTCTCTCTCTCTCTCTCTCTTAATTCTTCTTCTACATGCTTAGATGCTCAACAACATAGTTTTTCACATTCCCTTTCTCTCTCATCGTGTCTTTCTTTCAGATCTTTGCTTGTGCATCTTGGCTTAGAATAAAACAGCAGAAATTGTGAAGCATGGAGTAGAAAATATATTTCGCAAATAATCTTCCTTCAGTTTCTAAATGATCTGGTGGAGATATGATTATTAAGGAATCAATGTCTTGGTCAGTCAGCTAGGATAAGAGGCTGACTTACTGCTTTTCAAAGAAAAGTGTGATATTGACCAATGCAATTATCAGTATTGATATATGCAACAAATTCTATGTGCATACTTTTTGTTTTGTGCTGACATGTAATCACATTTCGTTATGCTTGATTACCTGAATTTATCAATTTATGTTTCAGCACTTTTGGGTTGCAATCTCTATGGTCTTCTTCATTGCTGCTACAACATTTACACTTCTGAAGCTAAGCGGTAAATTCAACTTGTAACCATCTTGAGACTTCTCAGTATATATTTGATTCTGTTAAATTTAAGCCAATTAACAAGCATCAAATTAATATAATCATTGTTTATAGTTGGCAAGATGGCAAGGAATTGAAATAATAAAGATATGAACAACCAAAGGAAGGAAAGCACAAAATGATTTTGCCCCCTTTTGGTCCCCATTAAATTCAATTTCATCCTATTTTCAGTCACATAATCTTCCATAAAATAATATTACACGTAAATCAAAAAATTTTCCCTTTTTCTAAACAACTCATTTTTCAAAAAAATACTATTCCACCCATTTTCATTTCAAAGATTGGGGGGCCAAACGGGGCCTTTATGTGCTTGGGTGAAGTGGAGTGTGTTCTTATTTTTTAAAGAGTTGAGTTGATAATCGAGCATTAAAGGGGTTTAACATGTAAACATTTTGTGGGATCCTCGATAAACACATTTCAATAAAGGAAATCTAATTAAAGCAAAACTTAAGAAAATAAATCCTTGTCTCATCATCTTAAGAAATAAAAAAGATCTTTAGGTGAATTATGTGATGCCAATATTCAATCCACAAAACTGGCATATCAACGTTATATATAGGAATTCGCTTAATGACGCTAACCTACTTTGTTTGTCTATCCAAGGCTTCCCTACCTGAGGACTTTACATAATCCACTATCCTTTTCGATCGTTAAAACCTACGTATATCTTTTGACCAGCTGAGGTCTAGACCATCAATATAATTCTTTGTTACCAATGAAGAATAATAAGAAATGTTTGGCTCTCTACTTCAAATTGACTATCCCCTTTCAGTCATAAAGTGGATAAAGAATTATGAACATCTCTACTTAGGATGTATGACATATGAACGCTCTCTGTTCCAGAATATATATAGAAATTCAAGTTAATAAGGGTTTTTGGATGTCAAATATGAATCTCAGATGTCTCTCTTCAATTGATTTTCCACTTATCACTTAGATCTCTTGTTCCTTTACTGCACATATGATCATAAGAAGAAATATGATTTCCATCCACCATTCGTTGTTGACCTTTCATGTCCAAACTTAGCCCTCACCCGAACAAGCAACCTGGTGTAGACCGTAGGCCCCCCATTTTCAAAAGTTTCAACAATTCTGCACGTGTGCCATGCCCAAAAATTAGATTTCAACCAAATGAGCGTCACCACATGTTGCAAAATGAACAAGAAGCTCGTCCACCACATTTCCGCTGCAACCTCTGTATGAGAGATGATTTGCCCTGCTTCC
>NC_036242.1:26203922-26207441 GCF_002742605.1 Olea europaea var. sylvestris | reverse complement strand
CTATTTTTTATATTCACACATTTTCAAATATTACATTTATAACACTTATAAAGTATTTTAAAATAATGAGCAACACACTTTCAACTATGACTAGTTTTCATAAATACACCACATTTTAATTATACTAATGTTTAATATCAGAAAACCCTACCTAATAGCCATTTTACGAAAAACCCACAACCTTTTGGAAATAATAGAAAATGTCCCAATTTGAAACCTTTAGTGCAGAATATTACCTTTGATATACGGAATACTCTACGAATGTTTTAGTCAAGTCAGACACCCGTAATCACATAAAAACATTATATATAGAGAGATTCTCATTGAATAAAAAATTCAATCCACATAAATAGTTTATGTTATCTATTTTTTATATTCACACATTTTCAAATATTACATTTATAACACTTATAAAGTATTTTAAAATAATGAGCAACACACTTTCAACTATGACTAGTTTTCATAAATACACCACATTTTAATTATACTAATGTTTAATATCAGAAAACCCTACCTAATAGACATTTACGAAAAACCCAAAACCTTTTGTAAATAATAGAAAATGTCCCTGTTTGAAACCTTTAGTGCAAAATATTACCTTTGAGATACGGAATACCTCTACGAATGTTTTAATCAAGTCAGACACCCCTAATCACATAAAAACATTTTATATAGAGAGATTCTCATTGAATAAAAAATTCAATCTACATAAATAGTTTATGTTAACTATTTTTTATATCCACACATTTTCAAATATTATATTTATAGTACTTATAAAGCATTTCAAAATAATGTGCAATACACTTTCAACTATGAATAGTTTTTATAAATACAGCACATTTTAATTATACTAATGTTTAATATCAGAAAACCCTACCTAATAGCCATTTTACGAAAAACCCACAACCTTTTGGAAATAATAGAAAATGTCCCAATTTGAAACCTTTAGTGCAGAATATTACCTTTGATATACGGAATACTCTACGAATGTTTTAGTCAAGTCAGACACCCGTAATCACATAAAAACATTATATATAGAGAGATTCTCATTGAATAAAAAATTCAATCCACATAAATAGTTTATGTTATCTATTTTTTATATTCACACATTTTCAAATATTACATTTATAACACTTATAAAGTATTTTAAAATAATGAGCAACACACTTTCAACTATGACTAGTTTTCATAAATACACCACATTTTAATTATACTAATGTTTAATATCAGAAAACCCCTACCTAATAGCCATCTTACGAAAAATCCCGGACATTTTGGAAATAACAAAAAGGTTCCTTTGAGGTACGGAATACCCCTCACTATCTAATTCCATTAGTTTAACAGTTAAAAATAGTAAAAGTTGTCAAAATTAAAAAAGGAATAATTGTAGTTGTGGTCCTAAACTTTTTATTTTTTATTTTTTACAAATTATTCTCAAACTTTTTATATGTGTTAACGACAATTTCAAACCTTTGAAATTTTATTTTCTTCCCTACCTCACCTCCACTCTATCTTATTTCCCACCCTAATGGGAAAGACAACGAAAATTTCTTGGTCTATGCTCTGGCATTCAAATTGCCAACTTAATTTATGTATAAGGGCATCTTCAATGGATGCACCAAATCATCAAAATACACCAAATTTTGATGCTAAACCTCTCCAATGTGGCATCAAAGTTTGCACCACTTTGCATCAAATAGTGCAAAGTCAAATTTACTTTTTTCTTCTATTTGCCAAACTAATTGATAGAAGATATTTGTGTCTGTCATTTGTATTATTTATTTTTAATAAAACAAGTTTTTATTATTATAATTCTCATTATGATTAATAATAATAAAATAAATTTTTATATACATTAATGAATTTAATATTTTCAATAATTTAACTTAATTATTTATTTAGTAATTTATGTATTTGTAAAATAAATAAAGAAATAATTTTTTAAAAAATAAATTATTGAGAATAAAAAAGAGAAAAAAAATTCATTAATGTAAAAAGTTCATTTGGTATAAGTTTTGGTATGATGATTGAAGATGATTTTTACTTTGGTATAAATTTTGGGATAAAATGGTGGAAAACTTACCTCAAGTTTGATGCAGGGTGAGAAGTCTTTCTTTTTCCAACTCCACTTTTGAAATCCATTGATCATTCCATTCCACATCTCTCCTTCTCTAGCTAGTACGCTGTTCATAGATATCATCACTTGTTAGAAAATGGTATAAAATGGGTCAACTTTGGACCCAAATTTTAGTAGGATCCATATATTAATTAATACGGGATCTAACATGTTCACGTTCTACTCCTCGAGGTGATGAATGTGGTATATTTATTTATCGAAAACCATTTAGAATTGAATGAAATATTTAATGTCAAAGTAACTCACTTGAAACTATGAATTAGTGAAGAATTTTATTTGCCCAAACACTTATCCCATATAGGAAAGTTATGAAATTTTGGTGTGGTTTATATAATGCAAGTTTGGGAATTAGGTTTGGGCCCCAAGGGGGACCAATAATCTTTGGAAAGGGGGAGACCTATATCCTATCGGGTTTGGTCATAAGCCCACACGCGCGCTACCACCGTCGGTCCGACCGATCGGCTCGGCTCGACACAAGCACTTGCCCGTGTCCGAGTCCGATTCGATGCGGGTACGTTCTTGCATTATATTAATTTTTTGGACAAAATTTATTTGAATTTTTGGACCAAATTGTATACAATCAAATTCTTGGGTACTTAATAAAATTGTTTTTTTTCATTGGCTTTTTCCGGTGGCATTTTTCGGGTAATTTTTTGTCTGGATGGTCTGTTAAACAATCGACTGTTAAACGACCAAACAGTCGACTGTTAACCGTCGACCGTTAACCAACTTAACAGACGCAGTATTAAACTAACATGTCTGTTGGAATTTTGAAGGCTGTCTAAATAGTGGCGACTGTTCTAGAGGATGTTCAAATGACCACAAACAAGTCTATAAATAGCCTGCCCCGCTGCAAGAAAAATTACACCATTTTCATTGCACATTTTCTCTGCTTTGAATCTCATTCTCCCTCTCGTTTTGATATTATTTTCGAAGTAAAAACATTTCCTTACGTTCGTTAGAACTCCTGCAGATTGCTGTGCTATTCCGTAGGAGATGAAATTCGTTCTATCTTGGGAAACGATTGCTGAACATTTTTAGCACCGTTGAAGGCAGCAAATTTGTTTTAAGGAAATATCGTGAAATCGGTGGGATCGAATTTAATTTTCTATAGTACGGTTACGGTAATTCTTTCGGATTGTTTGAAGGGGAAACTTATACTCCAGAAACAACAGGCTTAAAATGAATCTGCTTTTCTAGATCATTCTATTTCTACTCCTTCTTATCGATTATCTTCTGATTGTATTTCAGAAATGGCAACTTCTGATACTATACTCCTGAATACGACCGGAGAAAATTCAGAGAAATTTAATGGGTCAGATTTTAAGCGTTGGCCACAAAAAATGCTTTTTTATCTGACAGCATTAAGTTTGGCAAAATTT
>NC_036242.1:26142774-26203822 GCF_002742605.1 Olea europaea var. sylvestris | reverse complement strand
TTAATTGTCTTGGTCAATTGGAGTTTGCTTTGCTTCCTAATTTCTCGCTAAAATCGATTCATGAACTAATAGCCTTGGTTGTTGTTATGCCTTGTCACAATACTCAAATCAAAGTCATGCAGCAGAAAAGTACAGGGGCCGCACTCCACATCGTTTTGAAGACATGGCAATTTTGGCTGAGCCGATGAGTGACAGAACCCATATGACAGACCGGACCCGTTGGCCATAGTTGAGCAATTTCAACTGAGAAGAACCGGTATAAGCCCCTTAAAAGAAGATCTTCACACGATCTTGTTGCAAATGGATAATTTGACAACTCATTATATGAACGACTCTACTCCATCAAATAAGTCAAGTCTAATATTACGTGTCATGCCTAGGCCTACAACACCATCACAACACTCAATGCAACGTGGCCTTAAAATGATTGATTGACTGACATCTATAAGAAAGTTCCGCCACAAGGATGGAGTCAAGTGTATATTCATTCAATGGCTCACATTTGTTACCTTTCACTATAACAACTCAAATATAGTTCCATAGAAGGGTATTGCAAGTTTAAACTCCCAAACCACACTATCACTTATCTATCTTACTCTCCATAGTACCCCCAGTGTGAACCTATTTTGTTGTGTTTAAAACTTGTCTCACGCCTAATTATATATTTCACCCTACTAACTTGATCGACGGATTGTCTACCGTCACCTCTCCCAACGTCGGAGTTTGGCCGTAGGCTGTAACGATTTGTCCTAGTGTACAAAACCAAAACGATTGTGGACGTTGGAGAAGTTGGCAATGTCAAACTTACAACAAGTGAGGTCAATAGTTACTGTTAAAGAATTTCAGAGGTCATTTGCATCGGTAGTTATTGAGTAAAAAGAGGCCACTTCTGGGTCGTTACCTAATATATTGTAGTGCCAATAAAAGAATTCTACAATTCTAAATCATTTTGCTTTTAAATTAGAGGGCGAGTGACATTTTGTGAGAGTTAAGTCATTAAGAGCCCTACTTCAATAGGTAATTGGTTCAATCGACGGAAATTGGTACATTTTTCATTGTCAAATCTCAAATCTAACTATAAATTATATTTCAAAATTGAAATACAAGAGTATATATATATATATATATATATATATATATATAATAATAATAATTGTAAAAAGTCAAGATCTTATTCATAAAATATCAGAAAGTGTATGGACACAAAGAAAAAAATATAATGACGATTGATATATAGAGCGATTCCACGAAAACTATTTATCTAACAATTAAGGGAGATGTTCTCAATTAAAATTGTAATGGATTTTAAAAGTCATTTTAAATTTAGGTGTCTTCAATTGATATTTTCATGAATTTTAATGAAATTCTTTAAAATTTAGGTATTCCGAATAACTAATGGATTTATAAAATTTTTATTAATGGAAGGATCTTATAAGTTTTGGATGGATTTCAAGTTTAAAAATACATATTACCAATTTTTTTTGAAATTTCACCATTTTTATGAGATTCTTTTTGAATTTGTAAGAATTTATTCAAATCCACAAAATTTATGAGAATTTATAATCTTTTAAAATTCATTAAAATCTTAGTTGAGAGCAATCCCATAATTTTACTAAATCCAAATTCAATCGAGGACTCTAAAAATAAAATATGTCGATGAATGATATATAGAATGATCCCATGAAAACTATTTACCTAAAAATTAATTTTACTAAACGTAAATTCAATTTATTAACGGTGATTAATCCAAAATACAGGTTTTAAAGTTAATTTGATAAGAAGTTTCTTGTCTAACAATCTTACCATAGTTTTTCAAATTTCAACTATATTTTGTAAGTGTATCGTGCCAAATTTCTTTAAGTTAATTGATAACCTCTCTCGAGGAAAATTAATTCTATTTAAATAAGTAAATATATTATATCTCTATGTAAGTTGAAATCTATCTAAGTGAAATCAATTACCAAGAGATCCAATCAACGATCACAAAAATCATATTAGTATATTTCTATTTTCTATCAAACCTTTGACTTATTACCATTAACAAATTCATCAATTTCCCAAAGAATCAACACAAAAAAAATAATAGCGAAAGCGATACATAAAATCAAAATAAAGGTCAAAACTTGATAGGTAAAATCAAAGCATCTAACTAGGATTTATCATTTGTACATAGCTACACATCGTTTGTTTGCCAATAATAATAATAATAATAATAATAATAATAATAATAAATTCTGAAGTATGAATAGTCAATAAATTTTGATTCAATATTTTGAAAATTAGACCAACAGAACAGTTCAACCGAGAAAATCGGGAACGGTCCAAAATCCAGTCCGATTAATGCCCAAAACCTATCAGTTTCCAAACCAGTAAAAAATCGGTAATCCAATCCATTAAACCCAGTTAATTGTAGGCCTGGAAGCTGTTTTCCTTGTTTTTTCCGGTTTAATATGTTTTGATTTAATAATTTTTGTTTTCAACTTTCGGTCCAATACATTGAAAGCATTATCAGGCCCAAGAAAAATTTGACCTCTAGTTTGCCATGTATTTATAGTGTACAAAATCAAAACTTTTGTATTGAAATTCCAATGTGGGATTTGGAATGTAGAGTGTGTACAGTAAATTGACTATAAAAATTCCACTCCCGTACATTCTTGTAAGTTGTAAATAATGTTTCCATTATAAAAGATTAAAAGTTGAATAAATTAGAAATTAGTAGTTATATTTAAAAAAAAAAAAAAAAAGGACATAATCATCTTGGTGTAAATTATTTTTCATTTTCAATTCATTTTACGTGATCTTTCATCTAATATTACATTGGCACAATAAAATACTATAAAAATACTAAATAATTCACCATATGAAAAATAAAAATTAATTGTACCCAAATTTAATCATTAGTTGGTGCTTTTGTCTCTCTCTCTCTCTCTCAATATATATATATATATTAATTAAGTTGAAAAATTAACTTAATTTCGTTAATTTTGTGGTATATAATTTATTTATTTATTACCAACGGCTTTCTCGTTTTCGGGTCGATGGCAGGATCGATTTTCAAAACATTGTTTTGATTAGAGAGAGAGAGAGAGAGAGAGAGAGAGAGAGAACCCAAAAATCAATCTTACAAAAGGCTTGATTCCTTCTTCTTTCTTGAATTTTTTCAAAACCTAGCCCTTGAATGGTATTTTTCTCTCCAAAATTGTCTTAACACTAATAAGTCCTAGAAGTTTCGTGTGTATATGGGGCTTTTTTGTTCCAAAAAAAACCTTGAAATTGAACCATTAGATCACATGTCCGTTTCTGATTTTTGGACCGTATATATATCTGCATTCCTTACCTGTGTGCGGCACATTGCACCTGCTGTCTAATCTGCTATTTGTTCTTCAATAGGCCTCGTGGCCACATGTTTGTCTGGGCTGTAGGTTTTCATCATTCTTTAGCCGTGCAGCTGCATGAATTAATTTTGTGCTGTCGCACACTCCTCTTAGAGTGTGTGGCATTTTTTTATTTTTTTTTTAGATAAAATTAAAATTTTAATATATTTTGATAAAATTTGATGAAATATGTTGTTGAAGGTTAATAAAAATTGCAAATCTCATTAAACATGTTTGAAAAATTAGTTTTAGAAAAAATGAATATTGAACATCAGGACCAAAACATCTTCCTTTTCCCCACGCTTTATTTCTTGACCTCGATTCAACGCACGTGTCATCAATCCAAGTTCGTGATTTACCTAAAACATACCAATTGCAAAAAAATCAGTAGATAAATTAACCTTCAATTTAACAATTATATTAAATTTTAGCCTACAACAACTGTAAAATCTAAACACAGTTTCTCTTATAGATTTAAAAAAATAAAAATAAATTCATTAACCAAAGCAATATAGTAATTAAAAATAAAATAATATCAAAGACTTCCCGAATTATTTTAGAAGGATGCTATAAATATAGATTTTTTCTACAGAATTTATACAGAAAGACAGCTGTCATTCTGTATCAAATTTGTCAAAAAATTCTGTAATTGCAGAGTTTTCCATTATCTTAAGTTGAATAAAAGATATATTATCAATCTATCTTTCTTCCTTACTTTCTAATTCTTTTACTCTCATATTATTACCCGATCTTTTGTTTCATTCATCATTTGTCTTGATTCTGTAAATTCTTTTATGGTTCGTAGGTTTTGAGTTTTCTATAAAAATAATATTATTTATAAATTGTGCTTATAGTAAACAGAGATGTAGCATTTGAATAATATTAATTAAGATGATCCATCAATTAATACTATTAAAATGTCATATCAAAATTTAGCAATGAGAACCACTTATAACTAACATTATTCACCTTTCATTTTTTTATTTTATTTTATTTTATTTACTTATTTATTTATTTTGTGAGAACTACAACTCTAACTAAAGTTTCCCCAGTCGTTTATAATTTGAGGTCCATTGTATATTTAATAGATTGTACATCGGAGTGTTCTTCGATGATTTACGGTTTGGAAGGTTAGAATCTACTAAGGTTTAGTTGTGTATGAAACAACTGTAAGTTATTTTTCTAGTGGATCTTTTTGGCAAGGTTTGCTCGTGGATTTTTGATACCTATGAATAGTTTTTCAACAAAGTTTCCCTCGTTACCAAATTTAGTGTTATTCACTTTAATACTTTTGATCTATATTACATGATTGACACTTAGTTTAAATGTGATATTATACTTAGTCATCTATAAATAATAAATAAGTGACTTTTTATTTTTTATTGATTATTTTGCATTACACACTAGTTTAAATGTGATATTATACTTAGTCATCTATAAATAATAAATAAGTGACTTTTTATTTTTTATTGATTATTTTGCATTACACACTAGTTTAAATGTGATATTATACTTAGTCATCTATAAATAATAAATAAGTGACTTTTTATTTTTTATTGATTATTTTGCATTACACACCTCCAGATTTTGCTTAGGTTGAAACCCCAATAATTTGTATCAAAGGAGTACCTCGTGATTATCGTGATTTTTTTTTCCAATTGGTATTAGAGCTATTAACTTGATCTTTGACCCAATTTTAACTAAATGAGTCAATCACTTTTCATCCCTCCTTATTTTGATGATAGCAATTAATCCAGTGGAAGGTTAGAATGAGAGCCTTTTTAAAGTCAATGGATGAATGGTTTTGTGTTAGTCTAGAAAAGGGTAGCACCATCCCATCTACCATTGTTGCTAGTATTGTTACACCAAATAATATCTTGTTCTATGGATGATTTAGTCAGTGTAATTGAAATAGTAGATGTGTCCATGCCATCTTTATGGCTATTTTCCTCAAAGAGTTTAAATGGATATCTATGTATGAGGCCGAGAAAGAAGTTTGGAATATTCTAGAAACCACACATGATGGAACAATGACCATTAAAAACTCAAAATTAAAGATGGTCACCACTATGTTTTGAAGAAACTAGGATGTGATGATGAATTCTTGGATGAGTTCTATGTTAAACTAAGTGATGAACTTTATTTTCAATCTAGGTGAGCAAATCCCTGATGCCAAGATTATGAGGAAAGTTAGGAGATCCATATATAAGAGATTTAGACTTAAGGTTACTGCTGTAAAAGAAAACAAGGACCTAAATACAATTAAGATAGATGAACTTATGGGATCTCTGCAAGCATATAAACTTAGCTTACCCCAATCTAATTAAAACACTGTTAAGGAAGAGACTAGCGATCAGGCTGATGATCATACCCTAAAAAATGAAGTTTGCCTACCTTACTAGAAAATTTAAGAAATTCCTTAGGAATAATAAAAAACTTCTTGATAAGTATAAGCATAACTCTAGTAAAAATAAAAAGAGAGAGAAGAGTGATACTAGAGATGCCAAGAAGAGGTCTCATTTCGTGAGGTGTCATAAGTACGAAGGGTATGTATATGTTAAATATAAGTGCCCAAGTTATGAGAAAATCATAGATAAGTCCATGAATGTTACTCTCATTGATAATGAGTCGAATTTCGATAATCAAAATGAGAGTGCATGGGGCACTCTCAATGATATGGTATTTGCCTCTGTGGTTAAGAGTAAACTTGTAGAGAAGAATGAGAGAGACGAGGACAAAGAGCAATCTGACTTTTCACAAGAAGAATCAAAAGATGATAGGAAAATCTATGATGCTTTTGATGAATTATATGAGGAATGCCTTAAGATAAATGAAAAAAGAAAAAGTTGAATAACTATGCCTATAAGAAATTGCATGACCTTGAGTTTATTACTTTTTTAATAAAGACATTCACATATCCTTAGTGACTTTTTAGGGTCCAACGAGGAAGGTCGATAGGAGTCGATGTTCCCCAACCATATATATAATAAAAATTAAGAATATAAAAAATGAGGGAAACATAAACTTGATCTCCAAAAAAAAGCAAAAATGAGACAAGAAAATAAAAAAGAAATTAATGCAATAAATAGGGGAGTACTACTTCCCTATACAATGGAATTAAAGTAGAAAAGGAACATAAGCTACAAACGTCCAACACTAGGCAGTCCATGTCTGTTGATCTGTACCAGTATCCTAATGTGTCGTGGTAGGTTGTATGGTCCATACTCCTGATAGTGTTGGTGATCCCAACCCTTTGAAGCAAGCTAGTTTACAACCCGGTTCCCCTCTTTGTTGATGTGGGAAACCATATCTCTATCGAATGAGATGAGATCTCTGATGTGTCTAAGAGTTTTCTAAATCTTCCATGGTCTTCCACCCCTGGTAATGCAGTGAATAGCCATGGCCGAATATGCTTCAACCCAAATAGTTGATAACCTAATTCCTTTGGCCAATAAAATCCTATTTAGTATAGCTCTGACAAAAAGTGCTTAATGCCCAACTTCAATCTTTTTATAGTGGTTCTAAGAAGCTTGACAACATGCTTGAATTGAATAAACCAGCTGGAAATATGAAAGGCGTAGGCTTTAATTAAACAAATTCTCATATCGTTTCCTCTTCTAAAAATAAGAGTGTACCTCACTCTATTAAGTCTAAAACTCTAGGAGCTCTAGGATAAAGATCTTTTGTGCAAATAGGTTTCCTTAACCTATGGTTCAAAACTTGAGATCTAGAAATACTTCTAAATCCATTCCCACTTGTTACAATTATGGTGAGTTAGGTCTAATGATGTCATAAGCCTTTGGTTAGGAGCGACAAACAAGATCTCACTACTCAAGTCAGATTCTCGACTAACCAAATTTCTCACTTAATTGAATTAGTAACTCCGTTGACTAAGATTACACCTTTTTCAAAGAAGATTTAGATAAAAAAGAGTGAACTCACATGCCAAAGTCATGTTATTAATTAAGGTGTTGCTCTTAAAGGTAAGAGTACTCTGTTCCTCATTGATTTGGTCCTTAGGTGCATACATTTGCATTATTCATGATGTTTACATATTCATGATGCACTCTAAATTTTTTCTTTATCTCATTTGTTTTGCATTATTTCTTTTATTATTATAAAAAAGTAAAAGAAGAATAATAATTTTTTTATTATAACTCTTTAAAATGATATCATTGAACATGTTATTTTGTGATCAAGTATTAGTAAAATTAATGAACTGTGAATAAAGTTTCATTAACTTTGTTTAAAACTTAGTTGGAGTACTTGGTATATGTTAGTTCATGTATCATTTGCACTACACATGTTAAACTCTTGTGAATGAGTCTTGGTCTCGTGTGTGAGATTTGGGATGGCGGTCACCGGTGTGGTGAGTTCATTTTGAATATAGATTGACCTACAACAAGTTAACCGAACTCTAATATATTTTCCTAAAAAAATATTATTGAGTTTGTGAAGCCAAAATCCAGCAATACCCAAGGTGATACCGAGCTCAGTACCACTATTGAGACACACCCAACTTTCTCTTTTCTTCTTCCCACCTACGGTTGCTTTTCATACCCGTAAAGAGTCGGCCAAGATGAGAACAATATTACCCAAGAAAAACCACACAGGTTACTTGAGAGAAAAGGGCCGAGAAGGAGCAGAGAGGAAGTCACAAAGAGAGGTAGAGAAGGAGACGTCTTGGAGGCATAACAAAGCCGAGAATTATAGCCCCAGAGAGTGACCAAATAATGTAAGTTAGGGTAAGTTAACTTAGTAGTCCAAAAAGGCTCAGCACAAAGATAATGGGCTCCAAATGGATATCGTAGCCATCCAAGTAAATGAGACAAGCCATGAGCAACACTATTAAAATATGTTGCTTCTAATGGTCCATAGAAAATTGGGTTGGGTTGTCTCGATGGTAGTGTTGACATATAGTTCAATCATATGGCCAAGGCCGACTGATAATAAATAAAATTGAGGTTACATCATTGTCCAGGAGTTATTGGGTATCAAAATCCAACAATCTCCAACTTGATGGCCAATAACCTGCAAGCAATCAAAACACACAGTTTATACTTGTAAAATCAAGGTAATCCAATAAAATTGGGCTCACAGACCTTACCTCGTGTTTCGAACCGAAAAACACATACCATATCTGCTCCATGTACTCACTGGGGTTAAGATCAAGAAATACCCAAGTAGGAACAAGTATCACAATGAACAACTAATCATGCAATGAAGATATTATATAGGATAATATACAGATCTTTCCTAAAAACACATTCACATAGAACCACCAATTAACACTAAGTTAATCAGCACACGGTCAAACACATATGCAACGCATACATAAATGACTCCACGAAAGATCTCACTATTCCTATCCTATCCCATTCCGTGTTACTCCCACATCGAGAACACATATTTCCTCTTATCGCCCACCATGCTCACTAAATAGATCACTCAACTCATGTCTAGCTGGCAAGTCACACTAGATCCTAAGTTCACGGGATAATTCTCTATCACCACATCACTTCTTTCAACCTACGTGGATAATGAGCTTCCACCTTACAGAAGTTACAGAAGTGCATCTCTCACACTCCACCTGTACAGGGTCTCTTTCTTAGATAAAAGATTCTCCACATTTGATCACATCTCCACTCATGATCCAAAATGTCACACTCTACATCTCCTAGTACAAAACATCATGTACCCCTAAGCATCTATACTCCACCTTACCAAAAGAAATCCAACTCACCGCTAATGCATCACAAACTCACTGTAGCAAAATAACACCTTTCGATACTACAAAGGTTATTCCAATCCCCAAAACTCCAAAAATCCACAAAAGAAAACAGTGAAGGTGCCACTCACAAAGAAAAAATGAAGAAAGAGTTGGTTACTTCACTACATTCACAAAGGAGGCTCACAAAGAGGAAAATTATAACTCTAACATGGCTGCCTCACACAATCTCACAAACCACACAGGCTTACAAAGATAAAGGAGAAAAAGATTGCTCTAACTTTTTTCTCACTACCACACTCTCACACCACTCACAAAGCAAACAGAGTATGCCAAAACTCAACCACTATGCATTTAAACATATTACACAAGGTAATAAGATCACCCACAATTCATGCAATTACACACATCAAACATATTAAAGTGCAACATATAATCATGCTACAAATTAGGCAATCACACACGTGCAGAAAGGATCACACACAGATGCATATGCAGTTACTAGGTTTACTCTCTTAATAAACCTCAATAGGGTCATAGCTCGACCCCTCAACCACATTCGTTTCACCTCTCACATAACCCTTCTGTTTATCCTTCTTCTTGGGACAATCCCTAATAAAGTCTCCAGTTTTACCACAACTATAACACTGCCTACCACTAGACTTGTCCCGTCCCTTGCCCTTCATCTTACCGCTTTCATCACTCGAGTCACTACTCGAATCACCACTATTTTGAGCTCTACCCAAATTCATTTACTTAAACTTCATCCTACTCCTTATCATGTGTAACTCACCACTCCTATTATCTTTATTTTCAACCTTAATTTTCATCTCCTTACTCCTAAGTGAATCTATGACAATCTCGGGGGTCAACGTATCCCTACCATACTTAAATGGCATTTTTAACTTCCTTATATGACTCAAGCATGGAATTAAGCAGGATAATAGCCTTATATGTTTTAGATATGGTTTCTACACAGTTAACAATATCCTGGACAAGTTTATTGAAAGCATCCAGATTGTCATCAAGATCCTTTAAAGGATCTATTTTAAAACTGAAGAAACGCTCAAGAAGATAAGGTTTATTGGGAGTGGATTTAAGGAAATATAGATCTTCCAACTTTTTCCAAAGATCTTTTGTGATTTTCAATCTTTTGTGATTTTCAATTTTCCTACTTTTCCCAAAACAACGTTAGAAAGGTGTAAAATGATTGAGGTATAAACAAACTCATTGACTTCTTCTTTTTGCTCTTTTGAAAAATCAGTTGAAAAATTGTCTTCAATGGCCTTTGAAATTTTTTGTTGGACTAAAATGTCCTTCATTTTTTGTTGCCAAATAGAAAAGTCGCCCTTTCTGTTAAAAATTCCCAAATCAAGGTTGTGAGTTGTCATCTTTTAACAAAAGTCAAAGAGTATACAAAACACAATCAAACCACACAAGTTGTCCTAGGATTTCAGACAATATATGTCGTTCTAGATTTTCATGGTTTCGTAAGACTCGCGGTCTTAGATCAAGGGAATGTTCGAAACGAGTAAGGTCACGGTAATTCTAACGAAATTAATAAGCAGCGGAAGTAACAATGCAACAGAAAACTATATCTAACAGATAGTTAGTTTGACGGTTGTTAGATCACTAAAATTTAAATACTGATTTAACTAAAAGACAATATACTCAATCAAATAATCAAAAGCACGTAACCTTAATTTCTAGCACAAGTAATGGTTGCCAAGCAATGGTAACCCCCAAACCTAATGATCACCCCATATGATGATCTACTAGTGTAAAAAATATAAAGATTTCAGCCAATTTACCATAGCGGACCTGTCTGAGTCCGTAACATGGAGAGATGCGAATTTGCTACTTTAGAGCCACCATTATTCGCCCTAAAGATTTAGCAAATATAAAAATCCTGATTAGCAACAAATGTAGATTGAAGGCAGGGATAAAATTGTTCAATTTTTCTGCGCAACCTGAAATACTAAACTAAATACATCAAAACGTTTAAGAGAATGACATAAACGAAATGGCACAAAAAATCACGGTGCAGAGCCTCCCACCCGCCGTCGGCTACCACTATTGTCACCACCATGCACCACCTCACAGGGGGCATCTCGACTTGCTGATTATGGGTCAGAAGTCCGTTTGTCCAAAAAAGGTCCGGTTTGGGAGTAATTGGAGGATTTCGGGTTCGGTCACTTTGAAGAATGGCATCTCTCTCTCGATTTTAGACTGGTTCTCATAGAAAATCAAGCCCTATGCTCTGATACCAAATGTGAAGCCAAAATCCAGCAATACCCAAAATGATACCAGGCTCAGTTTCCACCTAAGTCAACACCACTACTACTGAGACACACCCAACTTTCTCTTTTCTTCTTCCCATCTATGGTTGCTATTCATACCCACAAAGAGTCGGCCAAGATGAAAACATTATTACCCAAGAGAAACCACACAGGTTACTTAAGAGAAAGGGACTGAGAATGAGCAGAGAGGAAGTCACAGAAAGAGGTAGAGAAAGCGACATCTTGGAGGCGTAAGGGAGCCGAGAATTATAGTCCAAGAGAGTGAACAAATAAGGTAAGTTAGGGTAGGTTAACTTAGTGGTCCAAAAAGGCTCAGAACAAAGATAATGGGCTCCAAATAGATATCGTAGCCATCCAAGTAAATGGGATGGGCCACGAGCAAAACTATTAAAATAGGTTACTTCTAATGATCCATAGAAAATTGGGTTTGGTTGTCTCGATGACAGTGTTGACATATAGTTTAATCATATGGTCAAGGCTGACTGATAATAAATAAAATCGATGTTACATCATTGCCCGGGAGGTATTGGGTATCAAAACCCAGCAGAGTTTCAAAAGAATTAAATAATTTGTCAATAGAAAGTTAGCTAATCTTATACATCTTCTAAACATTTATGACTTGAGTGATTAAGTCTGATGGATATCCAAAAATTAGGTTCCCTATAGTCATCTAATTTAGAAGTCATTGATCAGAAACTCGTTACATAAGTCATTTAGTAAACTTAATGAAGATAAGTTTGTACATAAGATAAAAAAAAATTATATATACTCACAAATATGGGGAGAAAGAAAAAGTCATAAATATGAGCTATTTTGATTAAAATATCCTAACAGCACTAGGGTTGACTTTCATAACTTAAGGAATATATCATTAAGTAGCGATTTATTTGCATGTTTTTTCTCACTGGTCACTACTAAAAAACAGAGTTTCAGGCACGGATTTTCCGTTCAAAAAGCTTCAATATCTGTTGCTAATAATCTTTACCAACGGAATATTTGCAACCACAAATCCGTTGGTAATTTGAGGGTCGCTGATAGTTACTAACAGATCATGCCGTAGGTAAAGAGTAAACATTTTACCCAACAGAAAATTTGTTGGTAAAGTGTGAATCTTTTACCAACAGAATTTCCGTTGGTAAAAGTCTTAACCAATACCAACCGACTTTCCGTTGGTAAATATCTACCATTACAATTGGTGAAAATCAATGTTGTAAATAATCGTATAGTAAAAAAGTTATTTATTTATTTTTTATTATTATTTATTTAATAATTATAATATTTTTTAGTTTTAGTCAACTGAATTGAAAGGTCAAAATATTATTTAACTCCTTATTGGACCACAAATTTATAGAGGGCAACTACAAAGATATTGTTGTAAACTTTCGATGTGGGATAAGTGAATTATTTTTACCAACGGAATATCCGTTGCTGAAAGTTCAAAATGTTAAACAGTTATATTAGGCACGGAATATCCGTTGGTAAAGAGATATCATTTTTACTAACGGATAATCCGTTTATAATTACCAACGGAATATCCGTACGTAAAAGATCAAAATGTTAAACGGTTATATTAGGCACAGAATATCTGTTGGTAAAGAGATATCATCTTTACCAATGAAAAATCCGTTGTTGATTATTGTAGTTAAAAGTGAATTGCTTTTACCAACGAATAATCTGTTTCTAATTACCAACGGATTGCATCCGTTGGTAATATTCAGTACATCACCTACGGAATATCCGTTGGAGGAAGATCCAAATGTTAAACGATTATATTAGGCACGGAATATCGGTTGGTAAAGAGATATCATCTTTACCGACGGAAAATTCATTGCTAATTATCGTAGCTAAAAGTGAATTACTTTTACCAACGAATAATCCGTTTTTAATCACCAACGGATGCAATCCGTTGGTAATGCATCCGTTGGTAATTTTCCGTAGGTGAAAAGCTATTTTTTAGTAGTGGGTATAAGGTGTTGAGTCTTACTTACAGGAATGAATGTAACTTTTCACACTTGGCTAGCTTATACAATTTACACCATATAAGTTTAAAATGAGTTATGTGGAAAAAGTTTACTGTTTATGAATTATTCCTGCATAAGTAAGCAAATAACTGTTCATGCGATTTGAGCTTTCACTACTTAATGTTATATTTAAAAATCAATGAAAAAGAGTTATCTTTTATATATATAAAAAAGATCTTCCATCTCATGTGTTGCATAATTTTGCATAGTTCACTCATGTGCATATTCACTAATTCCTCTCCATGTTACTCATACTTCAATTACTTGTTTTCCATTGTTATTTGTGACAAAAAGAGGAGATAATATTTATTTTAGGTGAGTTGAGTATATCTGAGTTTGGCAAGAAGTTGATATTTGTCGTAGATATTTGACTTCGGGAGATTCTTTGATTGATTTTTGGATGAAAGTTTGATATTTGTATTATGTTTAGTGTTTTGTAGATATTGATATTGATATTTTATATTTTGTTTCAAAGTTATTAATGCACACAATATTATATAAATACATTGATGTGACACATGTTTTACTTGCGATGTTTTATATAACTTAGTTATATATTTTAATTGTCAGTTTTCTCTTTGTTTTATATGCACTATGTTGATTTCATGTGTTTCAAAAAATAGGTATGACAAGATATTGGGTTGAAGTTTGGGAATTAATTAAGTCTTTGGATAAATAGTATTATTTTGTTTTGAATTTAATTTTGAAATAAATGATTTTTGTCACAGAATGCCTAATGGGGAGTTTATTGGGTCCAAATTGTAATTGACTATCCTCGTGTTCAAAATCATGTATTATTAAGTTGTAACTAAAGTCAAAATAGTTGAGGGTTGGTAATATAGTGTTGAAGGAATTAAAGATATTAAACATGGACCAAAGAGAAGAACTCTTTGCAAAATCGCTCACTAATCACTTATAGGGGCTCAAGCACCTAAGTAGGCAATTGGCCACTCACTAGGCACGACCTTACACTCGAGCGGTGGGCCTATCGCTCACTAAGCACAAATGCAACACTCGAGCTACATTGATATATACAGAAACCCTAAATTATGAATTTCAGCAGTTTTCCAATCCTAAACCACCTCAACCACTACCTATTTTACATACCCAAGTCAAATTTTGTCCCTAAGCTTGTTGAATTATTATTTCATATTATATATCATATTATTGAAGATCATGAACACATCCTAAAATATATCTTGATTCAACTACAAGATCAATTCATCAATATTCGTCAACTGAATCAACTTCATTAACGTTACTTTTATTTTGGTCTCTTATCTATATGCTTCAACTGAATTTTTTTTTCGTGTTGTACGGATGTTATTATTTTGATACAATATTAAAGAATTGATTTAGGACGGAAAAATAAAGGTTAAGAAATTGGTTTTTTGTGTTCATATGTTTTCGTTTTGTATTTTGATTTATTTATAATTAAGACCTTTGAAGTTAATTATGAAATAGTGAAAATAAGAGAAAATGAAACCACACGAGTTTTGTGATTATAGTTTTTGGACAATAATACAATAAATTGTGAATGAAGTAGAATTCTTATAATATTTTGATTAACTTATATAAGTGTATGTGAACAATAAAATATATAGCAATTATTAAAAAGGTTGAACTCCAACCTTGAGGGCCCCCACTATCCCGCACCTAAAGTTTTGTGAGGGAGATAAATTGTTGAATGTACCCCAGCAGGCCAGGGAACAGGAGCTGCCTGTACACTGCGCTTCCAAGTAATCCAATTTCTTGTCTCAAAAATCGAACCCCTATACTGTGGCTGTTAGCAAGGCGTGAGATAATATCACTCCTATCCTTTGCACTACCGCGCTATGCCCCGGGGGGCAAATATATAGCAATTATTGATTCTGTTGACGATGGTTCATAAAAAGGGTAAAATAGTTAGATTTTGGCATTTGTACATCCTTTTTTCACATCATTGTTGATAGACGGTGCGTTGGCAAAATTTCATTAGCTACAAAAATAGTTTTTGTTTAAAACTGTCCAATAACAAGATGACATGTGGTACTTTTTTTGTCAACAAAGGTGTATAGAACATAGCATGATTAAAAATAGTTAGTCCAAACAATGGTAAAATAGTCTAGTGTAGACCAAAATTCTATTAAAATGAAGGTTGAATTAAAATGTTCCTTTTGGTTATGAATCAAAATCAATCATGTATAGATATAGATTTTTTTAATAGAAAATTTTGACAGATAATACTTGGCATGGCACTTGTGCTCCTTATTGAATAGTTCTTGAGGAGTATGCATTTTCATTATTTATGGTATCTACATATTCATGCGTGTACTCTAAATTTTTTCATTATTTTATTTGATATACATTATTATTTTTATTATAAAAACGAAAAAGAAGAAGGAAAATAGATTTTTAATGATTCTAACACTTCAAAGTGATATCATTGGATATCTTATTTTGTAATCAGGTACTAGTAAAATTATAAACTTTGAATAAAGAATTCATTAACTTTGTTTAGAGCTCATTTTCAATTACTTTATACACATTATATCATGTATCATTTGCACTACACACATTAAGCTCTGTAGTAGGGCTTGATCATGTGTGTGAGACTTAGGATGACGATCATGGTGTGTTGAGTTGACTTTAGATATGGAATAGTCTTTAACTAGTTGATCTAAAGTCTTGTTCATTATCCGAAAAGAAAAAAGTTTCTAACTTCAAAATATTTGAATTTCACACAAAAAGTGAGATACATCTTATACTTTTTTGTAGCCTTTATGAATTGAGTGATTAAGCTTGAAGAATATCTTAAGACATGGTGCCCCATAGTACTTGACTTGAGAGTTATCAGCTTAGAACTCGTTACATAGGTCATTTAGTAAGTTTAATGAAGAAATGTTTATATATAAGATACAAAAATATTATATATGTTCACGATAGGGTGAGAAAGAAAAAGTTATGCAAAAGTTATACAAAGTTAAATGAGATTTTTGTTTAAAATGTCCTAGTAACACTTTGTTTGACTTTCATAATTTGAGAAAAATATTCATTCGCTAGTGATTCCTTCGCATGTATTTTCTCACTGATATACGGTTTCGAATATTACTTACAGGAGATTAGTGACAATTTTTACACATGGATTGCTTGTACAATTTACTCCATATTAGTTTAAAATAAGTTATATGGAAAATGTTTACTGTTTATGCATTATGCTTGTATAAGTAAGCAAATAATATTCATGTGATTTGAGCTTTCACTACTTGATGTTATATATAAAAATCCATGAAAAAAGTTATATAAAAAAGAAATAAAAAAATCCTCTCACTTGTTTTACGTGTTTTGTGTAGTTTGTCCATGTAAATTGTTTGTTACTCATTGTTCTTTTTCTTATTTATGACTATGTTACATGTTTCTCTTTGTTATTCGTGATAAAATGAGGGATAAGTATTTATTCCAGAAGAGTGAGTAGTATATGAGTTAGGAAGAGAAGTTGATTTTTGTCTTAGATATTTGACTTAGGGAGTCATAAATATTTTTTTATTCATTTTTGGATGGAATGTTTAAATTAATATTGTGTTCAGTATTTTGTCAATATTGATATTGATATTCTATATCTCAACTTATCATATTTAGTTTCTAAGCTATTGTTGCACACAATATTACATGCTTTAGTGGTACACATGTTTTGCTTGAGCTGTTTATATAAGTTGGTTATATGCTTTATTTTAAGTTTCCTCTTACTTTTATATGTGGTATTGTTGATTTTATATATTTCAGGAAATATGTATGTCAAGTTATTGACTTGAAGTTTGGGAATTGAGTCTTTTATCTAATAGTGTTAGATTACGTTGATTATAATTTTGAAATAAATGATTTTGTCATGGAATATGAGAATGTGTTAGGTCCAAATTTGTAGTTAGGAATTTTCAAATCTAAAATCTGAGTTATTGAGTTGTAATTAAAGTAAAAGAGTCGAGGGTTTGGTAATATAGGTCAAGGAGTCAAAGAAGTCAAAGATAGATCAAAGAGAAAAGGTTGTCGCAAAATTGCTCGCTACCTGCCAAAGCAGCACTTGAGGGTTGAAAGTAGAAACTCGATTGCTTACTAGCAATCTCCTTGACACTTGAGCTGAGATCTTATCGCTCAATAAGTGCCAATCTGATGCACAAGCAGTGTATTTATCCAAAAAAAAAAGTCATGTTCATATTTTTGCAAAGTTTCAACCCAATTGAATCTCTAACACTATCTACATTATATACCCAAGCCAAATTTCATTCCCAAGTGTGTTGAATCATTATTTTATAATAAAGATCATATTATTGAAGATCAATTATACATTTAAAAGACCTCTTAATTCAGCCACAAGATCAAAGTTTCATATTCCAAATTTTCAAATGTCATGTATTATTGATTGTGCCTTTATTTCATTAAAGAGAATATTGTACAAAGATTAAACATTGATTCCATTGTTCTCTTGTCAAAAAAAAAATAAAAAAAAATTAAAAGATTAAACACCAAAAACATTTACGTTCACAAATAAGCTTCCAAAGTTCTGAAGTTGGGAAGAGACGGTTGGAGTTCCAGGTGTTCCAAAATGAGTTTCTACCTTAGTGATCCACATGGAGGGAAAAGAAGTCCACAATTTTGGAAAGTGCAGGTTGTACAATTGAAGAGGTTTTTCAATGATTTATCGGTGCGTGGTCAAAGTCTACTAGGATTTAGTCGTGTCTGGATTAACTGTAAGTTATTTTTTCTAGTGGATCATTTTGGTAAAGTTTGCCGAAGGTTTTTGATCCCCATGAAGAGTTATTCAATTGATTTTCCACTGTTACCATATTTGGTGTTTATTTACTTTATTGCTTTTGGTCTATATTGATTGAGGAGTACTTAGAGTTTAATTGGATTAAATTTCTAGAACAATAATTAATGACTTGTTTTCTTTTTATTGATAATTTTGCATTATATACCTCTAGGTGTAATTGAGTCTAAACGTTCGAATAATATTCAATAATATTATATTTATAGCTTTCTATATTATTTGAATTTTCAATATGAATAATTGTGCCTCTTTCCCTTTCGGTACAAATGAGTTATTTTATTTGTACACACACACTGAAGTATATATATTTGAGCTATTTTATCTTAAATACGTTGAATCCCTCTCAGTTATAAATGAGCTATTTTTTCCACAAAAATGTATTTTGGAATAGTGTTTCAATAGAGAATATGAAGTTAAAAAATAAGAAAAAATTTTGCATTCGCATTCAGTATTATTTTAGTGAAGAATGTATGGTTAAAAATAAAATAGAGAAAAATATATTTTAAAAATAATGGGCACCAAACAAGGGATAAATTTAAAGTAATTTGTCAAATATCCAGTGCAAGTAGGCAAAGAGATGGTCCAACTCCATCCGATCAATAGAACAGTAATTAAATTAAATTAACAATGAAATTAGAAAGATTCTTTGTCGATAATCAAATATCCAAAAAAAAATCTGCTTATTTTTAAGTAGCAACAAATTAATCAATTTCTCGAGGCAAAATAATTAATTACAAGATCAAGATCTGACCCTTTTAACTTCAATTTCAGTCAGTGAGTTTGCCCTAACCTTAAAGCTACATAAGCCAAAACCCTATACCCCACCAACATTACAATCAAAGCAGCCATATCCAACACCATATTATCAATACCAAGATTCTTTATGGCTGGAAAATCTTGAACCCTGCACTCTTTGCCTCCCAAGCCACATTCATAAACCTCATTCTTGGAGTACTGCACAACTACAAGAAACTTATAACAGTAATGGCAAAAAGAAAAATATTTTAACCAGTTAATGAAAGGTGGCATATTTTGAATGTAATATCCACTGGCAAGTAAAAACACTAGAATCATTACAGAAGACAAGGTTGTCGCCTGCTTTAGGTCCATTAAAACTGCACCAAGGGCAAGGCCGAGGCCCTGAGAAACTAGAACGTTGAAGAGAATCATGGAAAGGGTTAGCAGGAAAGTTATAAACGATGGTTTGAGGCCGCTCATCCAGTATGTGATTGTAATGAATATGGTAGGGAGTACAAGCTCCATCGGTAAGTCGCCTGCGATTCTTGCAAAGTAATATGATGAGAGACGGTACATGCCCGAGGAGAGTTCTCTTGTGAGCATTGGCCTTTCTTGTGGGAAGGTGAAAACAGCATTGAAGAGAGGGAAGAAGCCCCAGAATATTGAAAAGAAAAAAAGCAATCCCACCTGTCCAATATTTTCTTGAAGATTAAATTTAAATAAATATGTTACCATCTCTAAAAATTTAGTTTTAGATGAGGTAGGTAGAATATGGTGTGAAAATGATTAGGGACATGAGCTTAAGTCTCGTAATCATCATTTATAAGAAATATGAAGGTGTCATGTACTTGATTGAAAAATAAATTTGACATACACGCAAGGAAACACGTTGAATAATGTAAATAACTAAAATATATGTCATGTTTGTAAAAGTTTACACTTTTAAATTAGATAGTTCAAAATGTTATTTGGTTAGACAAAAGAGTTGAATTTTATCTCATCATCCCATTTATAAAAATTATGCATGTACGACGAATTTATTTAAAGCTGAAATGGGCATATATGTGATAAGTTAATTTGTTGAAGATTAGGCAAATAATTTTTTTCGTTTTCTAAGAACTTGAACTTCATATGAATTACTTCAATTGTTAAATTTTTAAAGAATGTGAATGAACACTATATATTGATAATCTCAAGTAACGGTTAACTAGAATTGTCAATTGAGCCGAGCTAAACCCGAGCCCTAATGGTAAATTTATACATGTTAACTTTAAATTCATTTTTTTTTTAAATGTTCGTAATTTCTATGATATTTTCGAACTTTCTATGAATTGTTTATGCCATTTTTACCTTTTTATATTTATCAGTTATATATAGCTTCTTCCACCCCTTTTTTTTTTTAACAAAAAATTGAAATAAAAAATAGCAGTCCCACGAAGATAACTAAAATAGGCCAATTTGAGGTACAGTAAATTTACCTGATCCTGTATATAATTAGTATCTGAATGCCACCATAAAAGTCCAGAAATAATTGAGACAGACAGCACTTGGAAAATTCTTAGGCGTGCAAATGACTCATGTTTTCTTTCCTTTAGTCCTCTGCTTAATAACACATTGAATTGCAACCACCAACTGTTTGTCCATTGACTTTCAGAACCTGATAATTATCAAGAGAAATGAAATTTTAATTATCCCATAAAAAGGAATATAATAATTTAATGCAGCTCTACGCCAGCAAAAGGTCACTTTAAAAATTTTAGGCAAATGCATTGCATAGGGGCAGAAGATTTTGATATATACTTCTTGATGACAATGATTTTCCAGGACGAATTTCATCTTGAGAAGCTCTTTGAATTTCTTCTTTAAGAATTGGAAGCAGGTTCTTTTCGTAAGATGATATAAGGAATTGTTTTGTTGAATTATGCTCATCATGGCTTCCATGAAACTCCATTTGATTATCCTGCCTTGTCTCAAGATTGACACCTGTTGACGTAAAATTTCTCATCACTTAAAAATCAAAACAACAATATATAAGAGTTAAAATTTTTAAGATAGAATCTCAAGACTCCATAACACTGGGATATTTCAATCATTTTCCCGAATGCAAAATATAGATATATGCATTTGTATTATTGAATATTATCAAAGGAAGTATTCAGAAATAAATGTACTTTTTATTATTTAGATATCTGAAACAATAGCAGATATACTGGGACCAAGAAAAGTAAAAGCTTAATTGAAAGTTGGAACTTTAATTAGTCAAAGCTCAAAAAATAAAAGGTGAGGGCAGACGAATAGTTTAACTTTAGATACGTGTGTGATGCATATAGGTTATTATTTGTCTTTGCTTTGCTTTATTATGGATTACTTTCGAGGGACCATGTTAGGCTATTCAAAATCATATGAAGCAATCCGGGATAGGGTAGGGTGGAGTTGGGCGGGGTAAGAAGATGATCATTATTCATTAATATTATCAGCAAAACACATTTACCGAAAGGACTGATTAGCATTAGCAGAAGATTAGGTAAGATATTTTCATTTCTAGTGTCCAATAAAGTAGAATATATTCTACGTCATATCAAAACTTTATTACAAGTTTATCGGGGGTAGAATCAGAGGTTTCAAGAACCAAAATTATCCTAAAATCTTAGCTTTTTAGCTGGCAAGAATAAGATTATTAGTATAAACTCGTATTTCTACAAACTCTGACAATAAAATATTATTAAAATGTAGTTATTTTTGTAGAGTGATTAACAAAAATAGGTATTAAGAAGAATATTTCGTACCATTAGCAAGATCCAGAAGAAAATCAGCAGGATTCATGAAATCAAACCAGGGCTTGTACCCAATTGAGGAAAAATAGTCCATCACTTTATGGATACTGCCACTGTAAATTGGATACCCTTCTGATAACACTATCACCTTATCAAACATCATGTACAAACTACAAGAAGGCTGATGAATGGTTGTGATGACTGTCCGGCCACCGCATGCCAGCCGCCTGAGTGTGGCTACAATTCGTCGAGCTGCGGTGGAGTCCAGCCCGGAGGTGGGCTCATCCAATAACAAAAGGCTTGGATTCACTAGCATTTCTTGCCCAATACTAACCCTTTTTCTCTCCCCCCCTGATATTCCCCTAAATTGAGTCCCACCAATCATACTATTTCGACAAGTTGTCAATCGTAGTTCCATGATAATAAATTCAACATGTTCAATTTTCTCTTTTCTAGTGAGCTTATTTGGTAGCCTCAACAAAGCAGCATACTTTAGGGTTTCAAAAACCGTCAGGTGGGGATAAAGGATATCATCCTGTGTAACGAACCCGGTTTTTCTCTTAATCGAGCTCGAAAAAGGGAGTCCATTGTATGTAATCGAACCGGAGATATTTCCCGGTAACCGGCCTGCTAGGGCTGTTAGAAGAGTGGTTTTGCCACTCCCTGACGGGCCGAGCATGGACAGAAGTTCGCCAGGTCGAACAACACCACTAACACCATTGAGTATATTACGTTTGACCTTGGATTGAAGTGAAGGAAAGCAATGTCCTCCATTATTTCGTGACTCAATGGTGTATGACACTTCTTCAAACTGCACAAAAATTATGACAAAATTACGAATAGAAAAGAAAGACCAAACCTCGTTTATTAGAACAAATGTCCTGGGATTAATTTGAGTCATATCATGAAATAGTTGTCACCTCTCTAATAGCTTAAACTTGAAAATTGCGTGTTGAAGACACAATTTAGATCAATATGCTCGTCTCTTCTCTATAGTTCAACTTTTTAGATGTGATGATTAACAATAATAGTGGAATACTACGTACCTTAAGGGTGATGGGCCGTAAGGATTCACGTAGAACAGAAAATCTAACTGTAGTAGCATGATTTTGTTCTGGTATTTGATCATCTGAACATGGGCTTACATTGCTGGTTGAACCAGATGGCTCAACGTGCACAGAAATATTATTGGTTCCATTGCAGACTAGAGCAGTAGCTGCACCTCCACTAATTTCTGGCTCAAGAGGCATCATTTCATTCGAGAAAAGAAACGCACAGAGTGAAATGAAGAAGGAGAAGAAGAAGGAGGAGGAGGAGGAGGAGGAGGAGGAGGAGGAGAAATGCTCTTGTTGTTTGGGATAATTAATGATTGGCTCACATGCAGAGGAAAGATTTCAAAGTAGATTGCACAAGAAATGGTTTATGCAACGACACATGATCTAGCTCCAAGAATCCTACTAGGGAATTAATGTAGGCAGCCAACTGTGTTTGTAGCTTAGCTAGGCGATATGCAGTACAGAATTATTAATTGAAGAAAATCATTTTTGACTTCTTTATTAAATATAAAACGTTATTTTCCAAGTTTCTTTTTGGACAAAGGAAATGATTTCAATGCTTACTTTGTTTTTCCTTTACCACGTGTTGTACTAATTGGCACACACTTTTAAAGATTTATTATTGAAAAAAATTTAGGAAATATTTTAAGGAAGCTGCTGCATGAAAACTTACGAAACACGACGTGTTTAGAAAGGTTCTATAAACTCGTAAAATACTTTTAGCATGCAAAATAATAAAATATAAATATTTTGTTCTCATATCTAACAATTATGTTTCTCGACGAGATAATAAACATTATATTAGCTAGAGTAGGCAAAAGATCTAGTTTCAATATATGTTATGGCCTATTTTTAAAAAATTATGTTACACTCGTCGAACTTTTAAACAAAAATTGAATTTCATGTGCATGTGGAGGGAGTGCGTTGAAACAAATTTGAGTAAATGCATATGAGGCGTCTTTAACTATTTAAATTTTTAAGATGAACTAGTTCAAACATTTAAATGGTTGATTTATGTTACGACTAATTGCATGAATAATGATAACATACACTTTAGAAGGTTTACAAAGAATACAGTTTTCTTTCGTTGCTAATAATGAACATAAATTTGGCAATGTTTATTTATATTTCGAACAAAATTAAAATTATAACAATCCTTTATATGTATTTTTTTGTCCTCCTTTTATGGAGGTGAAAAAGTGGATGTTACATTCATTGTATCAAATTTTTGTTCCTGCTTTATTGTACAATGAGGTATTGTCAATCTCCAAATATTGTTGTCTATCTGATATCATTATACTACAGACAAAGGAAAGGGGGAAAGATTTCATGCATGGATGGTGACGACAGTTCTAAATTTATAAGGAAAATAAAAATAAAAATAAAAAGTCATTTTAATCCCAACTTATAGGAACAATTATTTGCTCCACTCAGCTAATTAAATCATATTTTCTTTATTTCATTGGGAAATAAATTCATCTTTTCCCACTAAACTTTTAATTTAATTCCCAATATATACCATTTGTTTTTATAGTTTTTTGCAAAATTAGTTAACTAAATTTTATTTATAGCATCATTGACAAAATAATCATAATTTGTTAATTTATTTCATGAAATGGTAAAAATAATGTCCATTATGAAGTGCTTATTTGATGATTGATAACAACAAAATTCCTATTCCTCAATGAATAGCACAATCAGTATATAAATAATTATTTTTTAAATTTTCGGAACATTTTAATGATATCAATTTCAAAAGGTATTCAAATTGCAAACGTTAAGGCTGTGGTTGGTTTAATTTTCCATTGTCCATTTTCGGTTTTAAAACAATTTTTAATTTTTCCTGAAAACGGCGCGTTTTGGACTTTTTCGCGTACTGGGAATTTATAACTGAAAACACTCAAAATGATAAAAAGTTGTTTTGTGTTTTCAGTTATAAATTTTAACTCGTCTTTTAAAATACATTTTCGAAAATGACGGACTAAACGAGTTTTCCGCGTTTTCGAAAACAGAAAATGGAAAATAGCCCGAAAACGTCAAACTAACCGCAGCCTAACTTTCCCATGTCCTTATATGGATCGTCATCCACAATATTTTTAAAAACTTTTTAAGAACTTCAATTTTCAAAACGTGTTCAAATTGAAAACGTTTTAACTTTTTCAGCATCACGATAGTCAGCCAGCTGTTATAGCTACAAATTCATTGATTCGAACCAACCCGATCCTCTCTCTTCATCCCGTGACAGCATCATATATATGGAATATCTTCTTTTCTGGCAAAAACTAAAGAAAAAAGTAGAAGTGCTGGTTCTATGCCTTTTTATGTGTCAAATTCTCATTCCATATCAAAGCATAGTGGTGGAGAGTGTGTCCTGTAAAATTCTGTGTATCCTATTTACCAACTGGTGGTGTCAAATTCAGAAGAAAAGGTATTCCTTTTCAATGGGAGCAATAAGATAATTGGTGGTGTGTGCCCATGTCCCTAAATAATGCATCTTTTAGATTTTTCACTCCAAAATATAATGTTCTTTATATTTTATGCAATAATTCATGCATTAATGTCTAATCAATACAATTTCTAATATGTATACAGTTAATTGTTTATTCCTTTTCTAAATATGTGTAATACAGTTCACTCCTTTTCTGGACGTACGGAACTCTCTCACACGCACATTCTTGAATAGAGGTCAATTAAAATTACGATTATTTTTGGAGTGGCCCACGACTTTTTTGTACTGGTTTATTTTAGCCCCTGTTTGGTTCCAATTAAAAATTAAATTTTAATCTAAATCAAAATCAACAATTAATTTCAATTACATATCTTATGTATCCCAGAACTTTTTAACACACATTTCTTCAACTTCTATAAAAATTTACTAAAAACATGATTTTATTCTCCACGAAACAGGGGCTTAATCTTAAAAGAACCAATTTTGGAGTAAAGCCATATGGCAAAGTTCCTCATAAGTTGGCACCCTTGAAGAGAAGACTCGAGAGTCATACTAGCACCATGGCCGTTTATTTTACTTTATTTTTTCTTTATTTATTTTGAAAAAATAAAGAGCAAAATAAAAGTATGCATTGAAATTTGGAAAACAAACTTGTCCTCAATGTAGAGTCCATTAATCTCGAAGAGTTAGCATTTACTTTAATTACTGAGTACAGTCGGCCTTTTGTTAAATTAATAGGATCGGCTTGGCAAAATCGAATTTCAGGGTTGGCCTGGTTCATGACACGGCTACACATCAGATTAATCTATTTTTCATATCTTCTTCAAGGATAAATCTATAAAGATGCATATGATTTTCACTTCCATATTTTTATCTATGAAAATTGAAAAATTGAATCATGAATATCAATAACCATAGTATTAATCAACACAATAAATATCAAGTCGGTGTTTAGTAAAGATAGATATAGCTAATGGATAAGATATAAAAAAAGATCGGTTAAACATCAAATGATAAAGAAACATAAAGAAATTGTGGGACTTACATACAAAGCCATTCTTAAAAAATGTTTTAATGTAATCTAAAACGATGTTTTGATTTGACACATCATATAATACTAAGACAATAAATCCAGAATTTTGACGATACACATTGCGTTGCGTTGCATTGCCTTTGCTTGTTCAAGAGACTATGCTTTATATTGAAGCTTTTGTAACTTTAAAATTTTCTAATCCTTACCTCTCCAATGGAGCCCCCACTCGGAATATCTTTCACTTGGATATATAATATAAGTAAATCCTTACCTTTCCAATGGACGCCCACTGGATATATAATTTAAATAAATAAATAGTGCCCAATATTAAAAGGCTATTCTGAACTACATTCCAGAACAAAATGCATGTTCGATCGGCTAAGCACCCGGCCAAAAACACTACTATTTTTATTTTGTAAATTCAACTCAGCTGCTGCATACTGCTAGTGCAATCTGTGAAACGGCCGTTGGCCAGTGGTGGTCGTGCCGTGGCTGCTGAATGCTGATTTAGGTTTTGTTTGGGGTTAATAGTAAATCTCTCTCTAGGTTTACTGGATTGAATAATGCTATTCATAGTGGATGCACATGACATTTCATTATTTGATGTATAAACAATAAAAAATTACCATGTGTATGCCATGAATGACGACTACCTATAATCTTCACTATGTATAGCATACCAGATTAGGTTTGGAATTGGAATTGTTATGGTCTAATTGGAGCGGGAATGGGAATTGGCAAATGGCAAAAAACTGTAACTAACATAGTTTAAAGTTATATTTCCAAAAATATCAAAGTTCGAGAAACTTTTCATAATTCATGTCATAAATAAAGAAATTTTTTTATATGAAAATAGATTACAATTGATTTAAATAAGATAAGAACGTGTTATGAATTGATGATTATTAAAGGATAACTAATTATATCCCTTCCCTATGAATTTGCTTAGCCCCGTTTGGTTTTGATTTTTCATTCCAAAAAATCAATTTTTTTGACCGTTGCTTAACATGATCAGCCGCCAATTTTTCTGTAGTACCTCAACGTGACATGAGAGTGAAAGGGGTTCAAGAATTTATTTTCTTCATTTATAGGTAAGATCCACTTTTCTCTCTAACGATCAAAAAATCAATTCTCATAATAACTACCCTTACGATTATTGCCTTCCCTAATATAACGTTTCTAAGAATAAGAAAAGCATAAATATTGGCTCCTTGGGTTCATAGTTTCCTTCACATATTTCCCAGTCACAAAAGACCATAATCACCATATTTCATGCCGCGGTATTGAGGATTTGGAAATTCATAAAGGTTCGTTTGTATTTTTTAATAATTGTTTACTACAGTTTTGTGACTGTATATTTGCCTTGTTAATTGTGAACTATATAAGATTCATATTAAAAGGTATATATGACCACTTGATATCTAAGCAAATACGAAAGTAATATGTGATCATCAATAATTTTACCAATGAAAATATTTTACAGTTTACATTATTTACAAAAATATGTCAATAGTGACATGTGAAATTGTTACCTCTTTATTAATGTAATTGTATTAATGTGACATGCAAAATTTTGCCTGGTAATATATGTGACGTGTAAAATGTAATACTACATTTCTATCTTTGTAGTTCATGTATGTGATATCTGACAATGAGATGATGAAAGAAAAGACAGTTGTTCTGCACGCCCAGGCTCAAAGCCAGGGCTAAATATAGGAGGGCCAAGTGGTGCCCCCCTATTGGATTTTCACCCCCCCCCCCCTCCAATAGGGGGCGCCACTTGGCCTCCCTTATTTAGCCCTAGCTTTGAGCCTGGGCAAGAAGTATTTTTCAAGAAAAGAATAAGTGCCTCTCTCTCCAACTGACATTGAAATGGTAAGAATCCAAATTCGAGTACTTTGAATTTCAAATATTAAAAATCAAATATACATTACAACAATTAACGAGATCGTGGACAAAATAAAACTGAAAGTCACACAGTTCGATCCAAATAACACCTGGGGGTGAATAGGTGTTTGCACGAAATTCAACAAATTTCAATTAACAATTGCAGCACATTGTGATTATTAATTAGTCCGGTCCAATCACTGGAAAGTAAAGAACACAAAGAATTTGATGACGGAGAAACCCCAAATTGGGTAAAACTCCGGATACAAGTCAGTATGAATTCACTATAAACGAACACAACTTACATTACCTTCAGACTAGACCTACAAATGTTCTTTCGGACCTCCTGTACTGCAATTCCAAAACCCCTCCTAGATTGCATGCCCTTGCACCAACTCCCAACTTCTGATCTCATTTATCTCCTGTGAATTCCCTGATAACTCCTTGTTCTCCAACGATCGGAACTCTGATCACCTTCCTTGATCTTCAATATCGTACAGATCCTTGGAAACTTTTGGTTTTGGTGTTTGAATTTCAGGTTTTATATTTTTTTTCAATCGCCAAAGTTGGTGAAGAATGGATTATATGTTTGAAGAATGCAAGCGTTTTCTCTAATGGACAATCCAAGCTTTTTTCATGAACACAGTGTAGATATTTATATGTAGGATGTTTTGGGTAGTTTGGAATAGCTAAAACTCTCAAAAAAAAAAAAAATTAGGATTTTGCGAAAAAATATGTCGCTCTAGAGACGTCCAATGATAGCTAGCGACGGCCATTTCTCTCAAGCAAAGGCTTGACGAGAAGCTAGCGACGTCCTCTCTGCATATGCCGCTCGAGCAATGTGTTGGCAAGAATCAAGCGAAAATTCAGTGGTCTTTCCATCCTTATTTTGACATTAAACCCTAACCTACCAACAACTTTTACATTATTGTACATGACTCCTTGTTCACAGAATTGTCAATTATAATTAAACCTAACAAAAACATATAATAAAAACATATTTTATGAAACAAAAATATCTTATTTGTGATAAAAAAAAATACTTGATTTTTGTTAATGGAAACTTAGAAGCGTGATTTTCTCAAATTTTCACATTGGCAATTGGGATTATGGGTCATGGAGTCGGGTATTTAGGTGGGCTTGGATTGGGGCATTTCAAATTTTAAAATTGTTTGGATAGTCATTTGGTTTTTTGAATCTGGCTCACAAATCGAGAATCAATGTCGAATCGGAGGTTGATCATTTTTCGATTCGATCAAATATGGTTAAAATTTCTTCCCTAATTTATAGATATTTCACTATTACTTTATCAAAACCCATTAAGGGTTCATGACTTCATCCTACGAAGTAGAGAATCCTTAAATGCTCAAGTAATATGACACTAAGAGCATCATCAATTCAATAATGTGCATTTGTACATGTGGTAAGCCAAATGGGGGATAGAGAAGAGCGTCTCCAATAGGAATATGGATTCAACTAATTGTGGGTCCATATACGAGAGAAAGAATATAGTGAAAGAATGAAGATAAATTATAAAAAATTAAAAGGATACATCCTTTCATTAAAATAAATTATAAAAAAATCAAGTGTAGTGGAGGGTGTGTTAAAAAATCAAGCGCATTGGCGCGAGGCGAGGATAAGGCGCCAAGCACTTATTTGGCGGTCAACGAACGTTGTCAACGGACGCGAGGCGAGGCAAGGCTAAGAAAATGATTTTTTACGCATTTGTCTCGCCTAATCTCGTATTGTCCTTAGTTTGGCATTAACGCATTGTCACGCATTATGCCTTTTAGAACACTGGTTAAGACGTCATCCACCTTTTTTCTTACCATGTAAATATTTTGGAGCAGTATGATATACTTTTTAGTACAATCTACAACCTCATTGGGAATCTATAAGGTTGTTTCTTGTCCAACTATTCCATGTTGTGTCAATAAAAGGGAAAAAGAAGAAAGAAAGAGTGAGAGATTGAACGGGGCTTCACATTGTTGACACATGAAACATATCTATACAAAGTTCAATTCCATTATTGCCTGTGGATACCTATTTCAAGTTTGCAATCTCTGCTCTTTTGATAGATCTCAACAGATGATGACGTATGTATATCTTCAACGATAAGAAGAAAGTTTAAAAAACTTGCACGAAACTTGTTTTTCCGACATTCAAGGAAACATGTGGGGAACTTTGGCAAAGGTCACCAAAAATTGTAACCAATTTAATCCATATGCATTCCCATTGTACCCAACACATACTTTTGTCTGGCCAATTTCTTTGTTGCTTCTAAGGTACGTTTCCCACTGTTTCCGAAATTTTGTTGCTAGTTTCATTGGCCATTTGGATTTACACTTTCTTTTGTTGAGTGAAAAGAATCTTTTGTTGATTGAGACTTGAAAATTAATTGAAAAAGATTATGCACATAGTGGCTATGCAACTACCAGATTCTTCAAAAGACAAAGAAAAATTATAAATTGCTGAGTATGCAATTATGATAATAAAATATCATAAAAAAATTTATAATATAAAATGTGAAATATAATTTTTGATAAAATAACAAAGATGGGCTCAAGCAACTTGGGGGCTTAGACCATATCTGTTTCAAGAAGAATACTCAAATTTTTCTGGAAAAATCATCAATTACTGTCAATAAGTAACAAGCACCTCCTCTTTAAAGTACCCTGACTGGCCCCTAGAGATCTGAATGGATATACTGAAGTGTTCCCTTCGTGTTGTTTCTACTTATAGTAAATATAACTCTTTTCTATTTCCCAAAGACATAATGCTCATAAAATTTCATTTTACTGGTCTTCTACCCATCAAGAAGCTCTTTTCTGCTCAATTCTGCATGTCATTCTCACTCATATGTCCAAGTCGTTTATGCCAAAGTTTTGTGACTTCCTCATTAGTCAAAGAAGAAGTAGAAACTACTGCATCACCTATAACTGTGGAATCCCACAAAATGTACACCTATGTGAAGTCTTCCTGTCCCTCATGACTACAAGAGTAGCCTGACTCATCTTTAAAACTCTATCTTTACCAATGTATTTATACCCCTCTGAGTCAAGCATACTCAAAGATATAAGATTCCGCTTCAGTTCTGGAATGTGTCTCATGTCTGTAAGTGTTTTGATAACACCATCGAACATTGTGATTCTAACTGTACCAACTCCAACAATTTTACAAGGTGCGTTATTTTTCATAATCACTGTACATTTGGAAACTCCTTTATATGTTGTAAACCAATCCCTATTAGCACACATATGGAAAGTACATGTCTTATTTAGAACTAATTTCTCACAAGGTCTGGAATCCATGTCAGTAATCACAAGAAACTTTCCTTCACTTTGCCCATCTTCCACAACATTAGCCTCCGTTGTGTTAACAGGTTGCTTTCCCTTTTCATTAGCATTCACAGCTTTGTTCTTATTTTTCAAAGAATAGCAATCAGTTCTTATATGTTCCTCCTTCTTACAGTAATGACACACATTTGTTGCATTCTAAATTTCAATCTACCCCTCATATTTCTAACAGAATTCCTATCCTAGTTTCTCCCATGAACAACCAGGCGTTCCGCTTGACTCCTTGATCTTCCAACAAGATTCCTCGTCTTCTCTCTGGACAGTAAAGCATCACAGACCTTTTCTACAATGAGAGTATCCTGACTATAAAGAAGAGTATCTCTAAAAGTCACATATGATGGCGACAGTGAACGCAACATCAACGCCAAGTGCTCCTCATCATATTTAACTTCCGATTGTTTCTAAATTGGCCACGATTTGTTTGAACATATTTAAGTGATCATCTAATGATGCACCTTCAGACATCCCGTGAGAATACAAGTGTTGTTTCAGGTACAGCTTGCTGGTCAAAATCTTTGTCATACAAAGTTACTTCAACTTCAATCACAATGCAGCAACAATTTTCTTTTTGAGAACATCATGAATAATTTAATTTGATAGGTATAGATGAATTTGAGATTGGACTTTCCGATCCTCATGCTAATTTTCATCCTGCGTCCAGGTTGAGGCATCCTATCAAAACCATGGAAGGCTTCCTCCAAATCTATCTGCGCAAGACCTACTCTTATCTTCACTTGCCACTACACCAAAAAAGGGCTATTGCAACGGTCAAAAAACGTTGCAAAAAGTCATTTGTAGCGTTTGAGCGTATGTTGCGAAACCTGATGTTGCTGTTGAGGTAAGACTTTTTGTAGCATTTAAAAAACGTTGCAAAAGCCTAGTCTATTGCAACGTTTAGCAAACGTTGCAATAAACGTTGCAATAGACTAGGCTTTTGCAACATTTAAAAGATGTTGCAATATCTAGGCTTTTGCAACGTTTACTAAACGTTGCAGTAGACGCCTATTGCAACATTGGAAAGATGTTGCAATAGCCTGTCTATTGCAACATTTTTTAAACGTTGCAATAGATAGGCTATTGCAACGTTGGAAAGATGTTGCAATAGCTAATTCACATTTTTTTTATCTATGCTGAACACTACTAAAAATCATATTCTTTGATCAAATAAGTCATTCAAAACTAACAAACATGTACCACCAAAATAATAAACTAACAAACACGTTACTCATTAAATTTGTAAAATATTCAACACATAATCTCTTCCAAAATAAATTAAGAGTCTCCAAACATGTACTACCAAAATGTAATTAGGAAACTACAAAAATCGAAACTTAAACTTGAAATCGTCGCATGTTACTTGATCAATACCATTGCCACTTAAAAGTCTAATACCTTAATCAAGAAGTCTAATACTACTCTTTGGCCAAGGAACAGTACTTCTCATTGCTTCACTAAGAGTGCAAAATTCATTTGTGGGTCTGTATAGGGTCAAATTACCCATATAGACTTCTTCAACCCAAACCTTCCAACAGTCTCAATCGAGTGGCAAGTGATGCACCTTTGCACTTGGATCTATTGTGGCAATCTTCCCTTCTACTACGACTTCTTCCTCTTCAAACATGTACCAATGCAACAGTTGACATCTTGCGTTTGTCTTGGGGGTAGTACTTCCTTGGAAACCACTTCCTTGGTGTGACTACAAATTCATAAAAAACAGAAAGTATTCTTTTTTAAAATTAGAATGCTACAAACTAAATATATATTAAATAAACATTTAATAATATAGGAAATGGAAACCTGAGTAAAAGCATTTGAATTCCTATCCTCCACATTCTGTATAGTAATACAAAAATTACAAGAGTTATTATACATGTAATTGGCTATATAAAGCTATATAATCATAAAATGTATAAAAAGTAACTACTTATAACTTGCTGAGAAAACTTGATAAATGCTTCCATTTTTTCTTCTAATGTCCCCATCCTTTGTGCCTGAATCTGTACTTGGCTTTCAAGTTCTCTATCTATCCCACTACCTTGTATTTGTCCATCCACTTTTGATGGTACAACTCCAAATCCAAGTCCCCTAGCTCTCCCATGACTTTCGGGACCTAAAACTCGAGCTATAGCATCATCACGGATGGAATCTTCAGCAGGCGTATCGGAAATTGATGTGGCACAATCTTCAATCTTTTTCTGCACTTATGGAACTCAAATCAAATACTAGCAAGTGATACAACTAATAAATGAAATTATGCTTAATTGAACATTGGTATAATACACATATCAATGTTTCGGCAACTGCTTCATTAATTAGTTTTCCATCTTTTCTGAGATGTCCATATTTCCATACTTCTGTTCTTAACCCTTTTAAATGTAGATTTTTTTTCTTCTGCAGTACAAATGTAGTAATCAAATATATTGAAATTGGACAATTCAAGTAAAAAGACATGATATGTTTGTAAGAAGTACCATTTCATAAGCCACACGTGGATAACCCTTTTTACCCATATTATGGAGAAGCTTCTAATTAGTTCGCATGTTGCTGAACCTGGAATTTCTCTCATATTGAAAAAAGAACGAAGTATAAAACAACAATAATTAAAATAAGGGTTAAGCTTTACATGCAAATATACTTACATGAAAATCAGCAAAAAGAGTATCCTCAACAAATTTAACCCAGATTTCTTCAGAGTTGACATTCTTTGGTCTAAGAAGGGTAATAGTGCATGCTCTATTCACAGGTGATTCAACTTGAGTTCTAATTTGTTTTCTAAATCTTGATTTGAATGTCCTCCAATACTTTCTCATACATTGAAATGTCATTATTTGATGACAATCACTGACATTGAACCTTTGCTGTATTTATGCACAAGCATGAATTTAAGACTTTAGAAAATGGTATCATTAAGAAAGAAATAAATACAACGTAATAATCTCAAAAGGTAGTTAGGAAATGTTATCTGTATGAAAGTCCAGAGCTCCATTTTTAGTCTCTTCATTCACTGAAATCCAATCTTTAATTACAACAGGCACATGTTCTCGTACCATGGCCCCAACTACGCTAGAAAATTTTTTCGAGTTCTGCCCAACAACTTGGCCATATTCATTGAATTCTAGATTTATCTTCTGATAATTATGTTCAGGAATCATCTTCACTTGTGTTGGACCTCTTTTCTTTTTCGGAGCATTTACAGTTTTTGGCAACGTGGTTTGCTCATCATTAGTTGGACTAGTTATAGTATTGTCTTGTTCACTGGAATTGTTTAGTCTCTTACTTGTCTCCCAAATTGCATCAGCAATTGAAGCCCTTCTTCTTTTAGAACTCTTCGAAGTTTGTTTAGTTGGCTTTGAGAATACAACATGGAAACATAAGTTAAACGCAATTATTTTCAAAACTTAGCATATATCTTATGTATTATAAGAAAACACAATTACCCGAGTCTTGTCCATCGTACAAAATGTATTTCGGATTGAAAAGATTCTCTAGAGCTCGAATAAAAACCTACAACATCAAAACAAATAGATGTTATTCAACATTTCATCGCAATATGACTGGATAGATAAATCACATGTCAAAATATTCTAAAAAAATTGATCATTATGTAAAAAGTATGTTGTCTACAAAAAAGGGAGTTACCAAAATACTTTACGTATCACACAGTACGCCTTCAACATCTGTCATTGCATAATTGTCATCTTCATCATGGTTGTCTGTAATTGGTTGGGATATATCTGGTGGAATAGTTACCTCATAATTAGTATCTTCTTCCAAATATGATGCATCAAAGTCTCTTTGTGGCGCTTACAAAGCCACATACTAACTAGACGTTTCATTTTCCCTAGAATAAAATACTTGTTTCGCCTGTGTTGCCAAAATGAACGGATCATTTTCAAATTGTCTGTGTCCTTCGTTAAGATTAACCAAAGTGAATCCATCTTCCTTTTTTATTCCGTTCACAATATTTACCCAATCACATTTGAATATTGGAACATGAAACGTATTATAGTCAAGCACTATAACGTCACGCAAAACTCCATAATAAAGAACTTGCCCAACTATTTGTGCATTATCTTTTGCACTAGATCTACATATGGTCGTTGCTTCAACTAAAATGCCACTATTTTGACGAGATTTTTCTGCATCTTTAGTGTGAAATCGAAGACCATTTATAACAAAACTAGAATATGACATCGATTGATATCTAGGACCACGTGCAAGACACTTCAAATTATTCGAAACTTTGTTCGTCAATAGCTGAATTTGAATCTGTTATTATGTTAAAAATGTTAGAAATAAAAGAATAAATAGCACAACTTTGAGAAATTTATTTGTTGAAGTGTATTCCAACCTTATCATCCAACCAGGCAGCAAAAGCATCAATGTGCTTCTTGTTCAATAAAGTCTCATTTCTTTCCAGTCGTTTGTCAAAACTCTTCAATTAATCCATATGCATCCTAAGGTGAATAAAATATATCAAAAATTATGGTTAACTACTTAAAATTATTGAACTCTATATTTAATAAACGTACTCTATGTATGGTTGAACTTCTATACTATTCAGTAACACGTAGCGATGAGCAACTTTCAACATCTTATTAGATAGTATAATTGCCTTCCCTTTAGAAAATGTACGCCCTGCAACTAGGAAATTAGTCTCGTATTCTTCATTGCGTACAGGTTTAGAACCTATTTTAGATGCTTATGTTACGTATTTGCTACAAAATTTCGCATTTTCTTCAACAATATATCGTTCAGCTATACACCCTTCAAGCTGTGTACGATTCATAACATACCCTTTCAATACTTTCATTTATATCTCAAATGGGTACATCCAACAATATTGTACTGGTCCACATAGACGAACTTCTCTCCCAATATGGATTGTTAAATGAACCATTATATCAAAAAAGGAAGGCGGGAAGTACCTTTACAACATGCATAAAGTTTCAGAAATGTCCTCCTCTAATTGTTCAACCTTATTTCTATCTACAATTCCTTGACATATTTCCTTGAAAAATGAACTCAATTTAAAAATGGAATTCCTTGGTCCTTTAGGTAGAAGTCCTCTCAACGCAACTGATAATAATTGTTACATTAATAAATGACAATTATGAGACTTCAACCCAGCTATCTTACATTCTTCCACCGATATGTAATTTTCAATATTAGATCCATAAACATCGGGCAATCTCAAGTTAGAAAGCCTTTTGCAAAAAATTTGCTTTTCTACTTTTGATAAGGTGTGAGGAGCAGCTGGTAGATAAAATTTATTTTCTCTACTCTGAGAATGTAAATCATGCCTAATATTTATTTCTTCCATGTCCTTACGAGAGTTAATGTCATCTTTAGATTTTCCTTTGGTATCCAAAAGTGTACTGATGATGCTTTCACAAATATTCTTCTCCACATGCATCACATCCAAATTATGACGTACAAGTAAAGTCTACAAATCAAACGCCAATGGAGTCATAAAAACTACACACAATTATAAGTATTGAATAAAAATGAAGGAAATATCACAACAATTACCTTCCAATATGGTAGATTGAAAAATATTGACCTCTTCTTCCACGTTACATTAGATTGAATTGTATTAATCTTCCTCTTCTGTTTCCCACTTTTTCCCCAATCGTTTGTAATTTTATCAATTTCAATAAAATCTTCTTCACCATTTTTTTATCTGTGGTCTAATACCATGTTCAATATGTTCATTAAACCAGCTCTTTTTCATGCGAAACAGATGATCAAACACGAGAAATTTTCTATGTCCCATGTACACAAACTTCCTACCATGCTTCAACCATAGTGAACATGTACTCTCACGACAAATAGGGCATGCAATTTTTTCTTTGACGGGCCACCCAGATATATTTTCAAATGTAGGAAAATCATGTATTGTCCACATCAAAAGAGCTTTTAAGTTAAATGTAGACTTTGTAACAGCATCATACATATCAACCCCATCATTCCATAACAACATTAAGTCGTCTACAAGTGGTGCCAAATAAACATCTATGTCATTACCTGGCTATTTTGGTCCCGATATCAATAAACTCAACATCAAACTTTCCTTTGACATGAAAATTGAGGGAGGCAAGTTATATATAGTTAAGATTACTGGCCAACAACTGTATTTAGAGCTAAGATCTTTGAAAGGATTAAATCCATCAGTAGCAAGACCTAATCTAATATTCCGAGTATCGGATGCAAAATCTGGCCACATTCGATTAATCATTTCCCAACTCAATGAATCATCTGGATGCCTAATCTTACCGTCTGAACTTTTATTATTTGAGTGCCATCGAAGTTGTGTTGACATCTCATATATTCCAAACATCCTCTTCAGTCTTGGTATTATAGGAAATTAACGCAAGACCTTGGCTAGAATATTTTTCTGAATTTTTTTTGTCCGTTTGTTAATTTTCCATCTCGAGCAACCACATTTTGGACATAATTCAGCATGCTCAAGCTCCTTTCTATATAGACAACAATCATTCAGGCAAGCATGTGTCTTTTGATAGCCAAGATCAAATGTATTAACAAGTTTTTTCATCTCGTAAAATGAGTTTGGAAGTTTATTATTATCTGGCAACATGTCTTGAACAAGATTTATAAGTTTATCAAAACCATTATCTGATAACCCAAGTGAAGCTTTATGCTTAAATATTGCAACCGAATCTGACATCTTTGTAAATGCCCTACGACTAGGATATAAAGGAGTTTCAGCATCATTAACTAAACTTTCAATCTCTTCATCTCTTCCATCAGGACGGTTTTCAGGATCTACATCATGTTGTGCATAGAAATCCTTAAACATCCTACTCGACTCGGGCATTTCTACAACATTCTGATTTGATGAACCTGGTTGCTTTCCATGAAATACCCAAGTAGTATATGTAGGATTCATACCTTTAATAACCAAATGTTCATAGACTATATCATAATGATGATGCATTAGATTTCTACACTTAACACAAGGACATACTATCATTTCTGAATTGCATTTTTTACGAGCTTGTTCAACAAAATTATGTACTCCATCGCTATATGGTCTTGAAAATCTACGAGTAAATCTTTATGATCATTATACATTGAAATTATTTTCATTTGGTAACTATTTTCATAATATTTAATTTCAGATGATAACCTTGATAATTGCAGCCACTCTTTGTCCATTATACGCAAAGCTACTATCCAACACTGAATATTGCAATATTCAAAAAATAGACGTGCAGGATTAAGCTCCAACTAACAGATATTAACAGGACAAAGGTGAAATAGTAGAAAGAAGAAAACTGACGCAATATATCTTAGGTACAAAAGCAATTCTCCTTTGGCAAAGAAGAAGTATGTCTTTGCATGTATACCTTGCCAAATAAATCAATCAATGATATTGCTCTAACAACAATCAAAATATAATTTATTAAGCCGACAAGGCAACAAAAATAATTCATTAGGCCATCAAAAAGGTGCATACTTCGCATTACATATTTTTACATCAAACCATAAGAATGAGGAGGATAGCAAGAAACAATCATTATAGATTCTGTGTGATATTGGTACTTCTAATGGTAGGAATGCAGTTTCGTTGATTTGGACGTATTTCTACAAATTAACTTCATCAATGTTCTGCCATGGGGTTTTAGGATAAAGAATAAGGAGTTAAAGAAGCAAGACAGATATCGTCTTCCCTCTAATTGGATGGTGGTTGCTCTTGTATGTACCTCTCCAATGGATAGAAACTAAAATCACACAAAAATGTGATTCTTGATATGTTGAGAAACTAAAAAAAAAAAAGAATATAAAGATTACTGCACCAACAAACTGTTGGAAGAGACTATTAAAGCTGGAAGATCAAGACATGTTAATATCAAAATAAAGAAGATCTAGCTTAGAATGTTGCTACACAAAAATGCAATCAATCAACAAACATTCATTCGTGATGCAACAAACCATACCCTAAAAATAAATTTGTATCTAATATCCAATGTAGAAATTTTTTTTACTATGAGCAAATATCATAAATATGACATCTCAGTTTTAGTATGGTTCTCAAATCATTCAGTGAATTCATACTTTAGGCTAAACCAAATGCTCAACAATGAATTCATACTTAAAAATACAAAATTGAATAAAAGCATACATAGGCTACATGGTTGTCCAACCAATAAAAAATTAGCTAATGTTCAAGTCATAATAATTAAATTGAATACATAACAGGTTCTCTAACAAGGAAGAAAAGACGACGGAGAAGGTGAATTCTTGAGGTTAACCAGAAGTTCCAAGCTTTGTATCCTCCCGTTCATCTTGCTTGATCATCACGAAATCCCCAATGTGCGTTTTCTATAAGTTGAAACATGTCTCTCAATTCAAAATATTTTTTTTAAACAATGAGTGTTAATTATGCAAATTTTATGTGTGATCTTTTTACTTTTATTTAGTGTGCGAGAGAAGCAAATTTAGACTAAAACACTTGTGTTTCTGTATCCCTTAATTATAAAATATAAGATGAGATGCTTTGTCTCACAAATGAATGAGAACAAAAGAGAACAAAACCAAATTTATATTTGTTTTCTTTTAAGGAAATACCAAAATATGAATATTTTCATTCAGAGTACTGTCCCAACTGGATAGGACGGCAATGATATATAAATATTCTGTACTTAAAATGACAAACTCTAGAAGCAATTGTTGCGTTCATGAATGTGTAATTGTTTTATTACACCACTTTATATATAGTTCATTTCATTCATGATTCTAGTCTCTAGATTATATCTAAATTTTGACTAACATCTCCCTTTTCTTTTTTCAAAATCAAGAAAAGAAAATTTAGAACGACTGAATTGGAAAATGCAAGTCAGATATGTGAAGCGTACTGAGGAAAGCTACTGCTTATTTTGAGAGAGATGGAAGAGCAGAAGTTAAAAATATCAGTGAAGGTGCAAAGTGTAAGGGTCAACCTCCAGACTTGAATTGAATTGGCTGAAGCCATAGTATTCCTTTGCATACTTGCACTATGAATTTCCCTTTCAGATCTCACACCTATATGCCAAGAAAATATTTTGAGAGCATCCAAATCTTTGATTTTGAATTTGTCATCAAATGAGTTTTTAAAAGAATGAATGATTTCCATATTGTTACTAGCCACTATAACATCATCAACATACACTAATATAGCTATAAGAGAATCTTTTGTACTTCTTGTGAACAAAATATAGTCTTAGACTCTACATTGAATCTTATGTCTAATACCTGCCAAAATAAGCAGATCAAGGTCAATAAGATAATAACACGTTCTCTTTTGTAAGACGACAATATAGCAAACAACTTCTGGGCTTGATGTACAGAGTAATGAAATGATGTCTTGTTTTAATTAAGCTAAAGTCATTTTGTTCTTCCAGTAAGACCGCAAGGTAAGTACACGTAAAACTAGAGGCATAATCAATATTTGGAAACCCATTGGTGGGCGGGAAAGTCACTTACAAGTTACATTAATTGTTGCAAAATTCCCATTCCTCTTTGGACAAATTTATAACTCCGAGCTGCCATCTTCAAACATGATCTGTCGAAGCAAAAAGATGAGTAAATGGAACTTTTCTTGTTTGGAAATAGAAAATTGCATCAGAACAGCCATTGCTGCCTCACCAAATTTCTTCTTGTGGCCTTATCAAATCATTTTATCATCCTAAAAGACCTGAAAATTATGAAGCAAAATGAAACAGAATATTCACTGGTTCGACGACGAAAATACCCAGGCCCCAGCCAGTAACCACTCGACAGAAGGAGGCCACTCGATGTTTGAACTCACTGGGAGTCTGAGATAGTGGCCAGTGGGACTCGAGCCTCAAGGCTCCGCGCCTCGGTCGCTGCAACAAACTGCGAAGCCAAGTAGCCAACTAACCGAGCGAGGAACTCAAAGACTGGAGCTGGAACTCTGGAAGACTGGAAGAGTTCAAGTCTGGATTTCGGAAGTCTGCAACTGGAGCTGGAAGGGGAAGAAGGAGAAGTCGAGCGAGAGATAAAATCGAATAGATTTTAATTTGGGAATTTTAGGGATAATGGATTTCAATTACGGGCTTGAGCTTGAGAGTTTTGGATTATAAATGGGCATTCAAATTACAATTTTGTTTGGGCAAAAAAATAGAGTTGGGTCAATTTTATTTGGACATGGGTTGCTCACAAAAATGAATCGGCTAAACCAAACAAAAAAAAAAAAAAAAGGAAACTAATGTATCTTTTGCAACATTTTTGGAAAGTTGCGAAAAGTTTTATTTTTTGTAACATTTAAAAAACGTTGCGAAAAATTTACCTTTTGCAGCGTTTAAAGACGTCTTTTGCAACGTTTAAAAAATGTTGCGAAAAGTCTACCTTTTGCAACCTTTAAAAAATGTTACGAAAGCTCTACCTTTTGCAACGTTTAAAAAACGTTGCAAAAGATACATTTTCGCAACATTTTTTAAACGTTGCAACAGGTAGACCTTTTGCAACGTTTTTTAAATGTTGCCAAAAAAAAAAAAAAACTTTTTGTAACTTTCCAAAAACGTTGCAAACAATATCATTGGCAACATTTATTTTAAAAATGTTGCCAAAACTCAATATCATTGACTAATTGCAGCATTCACTTATTCAAATGTTGCAATAGACCCTTTTAGCAACATTTAACTACCGAATGTTGCCTTTTATGTGTTGCAATAGACCATTTTTGGTTAGTAAATCTCGTTTTTTTATCCAATAGCAGAATATCATATTTCATCATTGTCATATGAAATAATCAATTTTGCTCTGACACCACTTGTTGTGAATTAATCGGAAGATTATGAAAATAATGAAATAAAGTAAAGTAAGAACACAACGATTTTACGTGGAAACTCAAGATGGGAAAAACCACAGGCAGAGAAGAAGAATTCACTATAATATATTGCAATTATGTTTACAAGATCTCAATACACTCAACTAAAATCTAAAACTCTCAAGATGTATATTCTCTTATCTGGACAATAAACATCGCTTCTCATATTCGGAATATACCATCGTTCGAGCGGCGTCGAGTGACAGGGGCAAAAAGTTGACGAATAATCTCTTCCTCAAATTTTACGATTTCGCTCGAGTGGGCAACTAGCGAAAATGCGGCAACAATATTCCCGATCCATAATTACGATCTTTCCAAGACTACATCAAATATAACTCCAAAACCCACTAAAATTTGGGTCACACCACAACAACCTCAGAGAACAAGGAATCAGTGTGAAAAAAATAAGAATAAATATAATCTCCTTCCCATCTATACCTCATTCGAGAAACTCTTTAGTAAGAATAAGAATTAAATTGAAAAATAAAATTGACAAGGGAATAAATGAGTGAAACCCTAGATTTGGTGATAGAAGAAAAAGTTAACAACAGAACACCTAGATGGTGAGCCGTGGAAATAACAACAGATTCCTCCGTAGTGTCATAATTAACTATCTTCTTTAATAGATGTTCCTCTGCTTCTTCATTTTGGGTCTCATTCTCCAAGAGACGCTAGCATTTCCTTTAAGGCGTGTATTCATTTGGGATCTTTAAATACTTCTAAAGATTTAAAATATTTAAATACATTCAATTTAGACTTTTGAATACTCTCTTAAAATTTAGGTGCATTCAATTAGGATTTTCAAAGACTTTTAAAAGTCTCTAAAGTTATGAGGTATTCAATTGAAACTTTTTAGTAGTCTCTATAAGTCATGAGGTATTCTATTATAGATAATGACTTTTAGAGAATTCTCTATTTATTGGACTTCTATAGTCTTTTTGGTGAAAATATAAATAGCGAATTTTAAAGAAAATTTCTTATATACTCTGAGATTTATGAAGATTTCAGAGCAGAAAAAACAAAACGACTTTTTTCTTTTAATTCTAAGATTTTCTCAAAATGCAATCAATTTATGATTATTATTCTAAAACGTACATAATTGCTTTTTGAATTGAAATTATATGCAATTGATTCAAAACATAGAATTCCATGTAATCGATTTTTATTTATTTATTTTTTTTTTTTCTGTATTTTATTACATTTAAAATTGTTGAAAATAAGGGTGTGTGTGTGTTTTTTTTTTTTTTTTTTTTTTTTTTGGATGGGGGGGGGGGGGGGGGTTAAGAACAATTTATGCTCTTAGAATTTATGTTAAGTTCATGAAATTTTTTTGTTATGTTATTAGAAATTGAAGTAAAAGTTTTTAATTATTTTCTTTGTGTCAAAATTGAACCATTGGACCATGACTAGTGACTCTACCCAAGAAAATTTTGTGAGCATCATGGTTTTCGAAAATATTAGTTAAATAGTAAGAAATATTGTAATTTTTTAGGTATATAATGAATTTTATGATGAAAAGTTTTTAAAAGTCCTTTAAAATCTTTAAACAAAGTCTACAGAAGTCCATGCAAAACATTTTTTAATTCTTAACAAATCCATAGAAGTCACCTAAAAGTCCATAAAATCTACAAAATAAAAAATAAAAAAATCACCCATTTAAAATCTATAGACTCAATTAACTTCGACAATGTTTTTTGTTTATGGCAAATTGCGACCATTCACACTTAACTCTCACTCGCTCCTCACAAAGCAGAGCGCCGACTTGCTGATGAAAAGAAAAATGGGAATGAATCGCAGAAAAGAGAGGCAAAGACACACGATTCGATGAAAGAAAAAATATAGGGCGCAAAACCTAAAGCCTATATTCGTGTAAAATATGGAGAGAGGCAATTTGGCTGCTTAATTTAGTGGACCTTTCAATGAATGTTATTATAGTTAAAAATCTTTTATATTTTATAGCAATACTAACAGGAATGCTATATCTTGATGTTATAAAATGTATAAAAGGTTGTAGTGTTTGACAGCGGGATTGAGTGTTATCGGGTGGAATAAGGAATTTCATTTTTATCTTATTTCTTTAGTTTAACTAATTAAAATAAATTTATTGATCCCGCAAATTAAATGTGTGCTTAGCTAGGGTTGGCAACGGTTCGGTTATGAGTCGATTCGGCCAAAACCATAACCGCACCACCAAATTTTTGACCATACCATAACCGCACCATAACCACGTAAATCGGTTCGGTTCGGTTCGATTTTTATCTCAATTCGGCACAGTTCGGTTCGGTTAATAACCACGAAAATAAATTATTTTTTATAGGTTCATCAGTCAAATTGATATAAAACAATTTATGAAAATAGTCAATGAAAACAAAAACACAATATTCCAAACGAAAATGGAAACATTATCAAACAATATTCCAAACGTAAATGCAAACATTATCCTAATTTTCAATTGTAAAATGCAAATTTAACAAACAATATTATAAATATAATAATACTAAACTTTTCCTTCATTCTTAATTGTTGTGCATCGAAGTTACTTGATGCATTCTTCCCTACAAGTCTTACTAGCATAGATCAGCATTCAAAGTTGATTCCTATTCATCCTTGGCAATATTGGCACGTCTAGAAAAACATCGAACTCTGTTTTTACATGATCAGCAGTAATAGAATGACTAACAAATGTAACAAATTTTCGGAAGCGGCGACGATTTGGACCGTAGAGGCAATGGAGCCGTGCGTGAGTTTGTGGTTGTGGAGAGTAGGGTTTGTATTTATATACTGTCATACTAATGTTATTATGGGCTAATGGCAAGTAGACTGGCCGAATGAGTGAGGTAGATATAATGAGGAGGGGAGGGATTTTGTTTTGATTTGGATAGAAAAGTAGTGTAAAACCCATTATCAATTCAATTTTTTTTTTTTTTTAGCGGGTAATCGGTTCGGTTTCAGTTCGACGACGTAAATACCATACCAGCACCATTACGAACCGGTTCATTAAAATCAAAACCATATCCGCCCCATTGCACCATCGGTTCGGTTTTTTCACCCCATTCGATTCAGTTAACCGCGGTTTTCGATTTTGACGGTTCAAATTGCCATCTCTATACTTAGCTTATGATGAATACTATTGTTGAGCATATGTGTGTCGGTGCGTATGACATCACTTTTAGCATTGTTCGCATTGACTAATACGGGATCTTACTCTGATCTTCGATAAAATATAATTTTCACAGTCATTTATAGAATAATTTTACAAAAAGTTTTGTGGCGAAGCTTAATTTGAGCTTGCTCAACTACATGGATTGGCTTGACCAACAACATTTAAGTGAAGTTCGAATCCTGTATAGCATATGTCATTAGATTTCTGATACTCAATTATTTGGAATCATAACATCAAAAATGGTTTTCAAACTTCCTAAAAAAAATCGAGATGCTTGCAATCAACCTAATTATTTACTTATGTTCTTATCAACTATACTTCATAATTGCTATACTATCTACATATGATCCGATGATCTTCTCTAACAAGATTTTAGAGAAACCAATGAAACTTTCATTCTCGACAAAACTAAATCATCTGCATAAAGAAGAAATAATGTAAGAGCACAAAGTCTAAACATTTTCAAAATTATAAATATAGGAATTTGTTGGTAAATTTAATTGGTAGTCTATGGAGTGGAATCGGGTTCTCATATACCGTATATGTGATTTAGACACCGGATTCACGTTTGACAATTGCTTACCGTATTTGTCAGTTCAATTCACCGTATATGGAAGCTTACCATATATGCCAGGCAGCTCACCGTATTTGGCAACTTACTGTATATGCCAAGCAGTTCACTGTATTTGGCAGTGACATATCAATAGAATTTGCAGAATCTTTATGATAACTTAAACAACACAGATTTTGAACAAACTGTTCGTTTTCATAAAATAATTTAAATAACATAGAATTTGAATTTCCATAAACACGGTTTTATATCCCGGTTCGTATATACAAAATACTATCTAAATTGTGAGAATTAAAACAAATTAAACTACTTGAACAAGTACAGCAATTATATTATTTGCAAAAACACAAACGTAATATAAATTCCTGAAAATGGAGATTTAAACTGAAAGTTAAATAAATCTGGAAAGCATGTAAATCTGCAAATAAAGAAATGCACAGAAAGCATATAAATCTGAAAATAGACTTTTAACCTGAGGCCTGTGTAATCACAGTTTCCTTAAAACAAATTCGCCTCCTCATCGTAAGTGTTTGAGGTCTAGTCCGAGCATCTGTTTCTCAGGATACAACGGCAAAACCAGCAGAATCTGAGCAGCACAGAAACTACTACGTCGAACCGATTTAGCGTCTAAACAATATCACCACCACACGACTCCACTGGACAAAAAGAAGACGACAGTAGAATTTGGGAATTTTTCGTGCAGAGAGAATTTCATGTCTTTTCTGGTGAGATTTTTCATATGTTTAATTGCTGGAAAACTTGAGATTTAATATAACATAAATCCGTCATTAATTCTATGACAATTAACATTAAAGTCACTTCAATTTCTGGAAGTTTTGGAAATTTCAGAAACTCAAAAGTCGGTGGAAAAAGCAAGAAAAAATTGCAAAACGTGGGCTCTCCAAAGGGGCCAGTTTTTGCTCCGTTCGTTCCAACATTCGTGTACGCAGATCGCACCCGCACACAAGTTCAAGATCCGAAGGTAATTTCGATCCGAGATTTGCACTCCCTGCGCGCGCATGTGGAGAGAGCCTCTATGTTACACATAATTAAACCATTCCAAAGTATAATTCTATATAAAGTGGTTCTTGCTTTCATATTTTTCCTATGTGGGACTAACTTTTTTCTCACATAACCATATTCCAATGGTCATCTTTGAGCTCCAATTTCTCATTCACCCAAACTTCATTTTTGACAAATAAATATATGATTTTGATGATCTCACAGAGGAGAACGCGGATCAACTTTGATCTTCCAAATTGAACTAACGGGTCCCAATGAAAATTTTGCCAAAGTGATCCATTTACTCATTTTTTTCCTAACAATCTCCCACATGAATGAAATTTAGGAGAGACATGAGACTTCGTAACCGTGAGACACAAGACTAGGTAATAAAGTTCAACGATTTGAAGCCTGTATAGGATAGGTAGGTATTACCCTTTGAGCCTTCCCTTGTGAAAGTATATTTACTTTACTAGTTGACCACTAGACGTGTTGTCCTTGAACTGTTCTGCCACTTAAACGATGATATACTTTACACAGGATTCTTCCTAACACAACTCAATTCTCATTATTATGTTCGTTTTGGCCATGAACATATGCCTGGTTCTGTGAGAGTTCTTAAGAATTAAGCCCCACACATTTTTCTTAGAAGCGGCCCCACTTCTCTCTCACATAGGTGATTTCTTATTACAAGTAACCCACATTACTTGACTTGAACTTCGACGCATAAGAATCATTAAAAGCCTATTGCTTATCCTTCATCCTTACGGGCACCACTGTTATATCATAGGAATGGACAAGAGGAAACACCCCCATAGTGATTTTATTAAACATTTACAATTAGGTTGTCCCTTTGAACCTAGATCTTGGGATCTCCAGTCAACTAGGTTAAGTTTCCTTTGTAATGACTTATCCATTCAATGGTTTAGGTCACATTCCTTTCGATGATTTTCCAACTAACTCTCTATTTAACCCTTTGGTTAGCGAATTCGTAATGTTATCTTTTAACCTTATGTAGTCAATAGTGATAACTCCAGTTGAGAGTAGTTGTTTTATAGTATTGTGTCTACGACGTATATGTTTAGACCTACCATTGTACATTTTACTCTGTGCCCTTCCTATTACTGATTGACTATCACAATACATGCAAATTGTTGGCACAGGTTTTGACCATCTTGGAATATCCTCTAAGAAGTTGCGCAACCATTCAGCCTCTTCACCATATTTATCTAGAGCTATAAACTTAGATTCCATCGTAGATCTGGCTATAACTGTTGCTTAGAGGATTTTCACAATATGGCAGCACCTCCCAATCTGAACACAAATCTATTGGTAGATTTTGAGTCTTTTATATCAGATATCCAATTAGCATCATTGTATCCTTCAATGACCGTTGAATATCTAGTATAACGTAATTCATAGTCACGAGTATATTTTAAGTACCTTAGTACTCTTATTATTCTTTTCTAGTGATCAGCTCCTGGATTACTCGTGTATCTACTCAGTTTACTGACTGCGTAGACTATGCCTAGTCTTGTACAACTCATCAAGTACATTAGACTTCCAATAACTTTAGAGTATTCTACTTAAGAGACACTTTCACCTTTGTTTTTAGATAGATGTTGACTTGTATCTATTGGTGTTCTAGTTAAGCCAGTATCATCCTTATTGATCTTTTTCAAAATTTTGTCTACATAATGTGACTAACTTAGAACAAGCACATCTGATGTTCTTGAGATTTTTACTCGAAGCATAACATCAGCTAAACCCATATCTTTCATGTCAAACATCGAATTCAACATATTTTTAGTGGATTCAATCATCTTATTATCATTACCAACTATAAGCATGTCGTCGACGTAAAAACACAAAATGACATAACCATCTTTAGTGTCTTTGACGTAAAAACATTTGTCACACTCATTGATTTTAAATTACACTCTCTATCATGACATTATCAAATTTTTCATGCAATTGTTTGGGTGCTTGTTTCAAGCCATAAAATAAATTCACCAGTTTACAAACTTTCTTTTCATGCCCCGTGACGAAAACCCCTCGGGTTGTTCCATGTAAATTCTTCTTCTAAATCTCAATTTAGAAAGGCAGTTTTAACATCCATTTGATGTACTTCAAGATTTCGCAAAGCGGCAATCGCAAGTATCAACCTAATAGATGTTATTCTCGTCACTGAAGAATAATCAAGGTCATCCCTTTGTTTATAACCTTTTAATACTAATCTAGCCTTGTACTTTTTGATAGTTCCATCTGCTCTTATTTTCGTTTTGAAAATCCATTTAGAGCCTAGTGGTTTACTTCCTGAAAGAAGATCCACTAGCTCTCATGTATGATTTTGTAATATGGAATCTATCTCACTTTTAATGGCCTCCTTCCATTAAGGTCTTTCCGAGGAATTCACGGCTTCTTGATAACTTTGAGGTTCACTTTCTAGCATATAAATCTGAAAATCTTGACCATATGATTTTTCTGTCATTTTCTGTTTGCTACGTCTAACCTCAGTCTCCTTTTCTAGTTTTTCATCATGACTATTTTCAGTCATAGTCTCATATGTTTGTTTGGAGGAGCTTACTTCCTCTTTGGACTTGTACGGAAATACATGTTCAAAGAATGAAGCATTTCTTTATTCCAATATCGTGTTTTTGTATATGTCTGGGATTTTAGAATCATACACAAGAAATTAATAAGCGCTACTACTGTATGCATAGCCAATGAAGATGCAATCTATCGTTTTTGGCCCTATCCTTACCTTCTTTGGTGTTGGAATGGCCACTTTGGCAAGACACCCCATACTCGTAAATATTTATAGGAAGACTTTTTTCCTTTCCATAATTCATAAGGGGTCTTTTCCATTTTCTTTCGGGACACCTTATTTAAAAGGTAATTTGCTGATAACACAATTTCTCCCCACATGTTCCGAGGTAACCCAGAACTTCCTAGCATTGCATTCATCATTTCCTTTAAAGTGGATTTTTTTCGTTCAGTAACACCATTTTGTTGCAGTGAATAAGGTGCGATGGTTTCATATATGATTTCGTATTGTGCACAAAATTTCGCAAATGGTACCTCATACTTACCACCTCGATCGCTTCTTAACACCTTAATTTTCTTATTAAGTTGAGTTTCAACTTCACTCTTATAGAGAACAAATTTCTCTACAACTTCATCTTTACTTTTTAGCAAATACACATAACAGTATTTGGTGCTATCGTCGACAAAAGTAATGAAATACTTGTTGCCACCTCTTGTTTGTACAAGTTTTAAGTCGCATACTCTACTGTGAATTAAATCAAGTGATTCTGTGTTCTGTTCAATTGATTTAAGCACAGACCCTGTCAATTTTGTCTCAACACAAGTTTCACACTTATATTTTGAATCAATGTGGAACTCGGATATGCAATTCAAGTTAACTAGTCTTCATAAAGTATCATAGTTAACATGTCCTACTCTACCATGCCACAGATTAGAAGACTCAAGCAAATAAGCAGAAGAGTTTGCTTTATTCATTTTTAGTTTAACAACCATTACATTGAGTTTAAACATAACGTCGGAAACATATCATTTTCCAACAAATATTCCACTTTTTGACAAAATAACTTTGTCTGACTCAAATACAATACGAAAGTCATGCTTATTCAAAAGCGACCCGGACATTAGGTTCTTGCGAATTTCCGGCACATATAGCACATTGTTAAGAGTTGGCTCTTTTCCCAAGGTCATCTTCAGAACCACCTTTTCTTGACCTTTGATTTCAAAAGTTACTGAATTTCCCATAAACAACTTCTCCCCATTCTTAATTGTTTCGAACGCTGTAAACAGCTCTTTATCAGAGCACACATGCCTCAAAGCTCCAGTGTCAATCCCCACTCCTTAGGGTTTGAACCCACCATGTTCACTTCAAAAATGACAGCTGAGAGATTCAGCTCCAACACATTGTGCTATGTAGTTAACCACATTTGCTTCTTTCTTCTTCTTTGACAATCTGCACTCCGAAGACTTATGGCTCACTTTGTCACAATTGAAACATTTTCCTTAAAATTTCTTCTTAGAAATTTCACCTTTCGGTCCTTGCTTGGTCCTTTTGCCACTAGATGGTCCAGACTTGTTTTTGTAGTCCTTACTACTTTGACCATGCTCCACAACATTAGCTTTAGCAACACCAGAATTGAACTACTTCTTTTCGGAACTCTTGTTGTCTTTTTCAATTCGAAGTCTAACAATTAGTTCTTCGACGTTCATCTCCTTTCGCTTTTGCTTCAAATAATTCTTAAAATCTTTCCATGCGAGGGGCAATTTTTCAATAATTGCAGCCACTTGAAAAGTTTCAATCAAAATCATCCCTTTGGCATGAATTTCGTGAAGAAACACTTGGAGTTCTTGCACTTGACTGTAACTGTTTTGAAGTCCACCATTTTATAGCTAGGAATTTGCCGACAATGAACTTTTTAGCTCTGACATCCTCAGTTTTATATATTCTTCCAAAGACTCCCACAGTTCCTTAGCAGTTTTTATAGTACTATACACATTGTATAGCGTGTCTGCTAAGCTGTTCATAATATAGTTTCGGCACAAAAAATTCAAGTGGTTCCAAGTATCAAGTGCACTAATGGCTTGAACATCTCCCTCAACCTCATTGAGTTTTGGAGCAGTCTCAGTCAAGAATCTCGCAAGATTCAAAGTGGTCGGATAAAATAACATTTTCTGCTGCCACTTTTTGAAATTCAAGCCATTGAATTTCTCCGATTTTTCTTCATGATTAACTGGAACATTAACGGTATGGCCAGTTGTTGGAGCCACAGTTTTACTCACAACATGACTTGGCAATTTAACCGCAATCTGAGCCACAACAGAGCTTGGCCCTTGAGCCACAGCTAAGCCCATAGCCTGATTTCCAGTATGCACAGTTTGGGTCACATCCATGTTGCTCGATTCGGTTGCTATTTCTAAATATCAAAGAAAAAAATTAGTTTCCAAAAATTAGCAGTATAAGAAACCAATTTTTCCCTTTAGGAATCTGTTTTAAGTTTGTTGGTAAATTTAATTGGTAGTTTATGGAGTGGAATCGAGTTCTCATATACCGTATATGTGATTTAGACACCGGATTCACGCTTACCATATTTGGCAGTGACATATCAACAGAATTTGCAAAAATTTTATGATAACTTAAACAACATAGATTTTGGACAAGCTGTTTGTTTTCATAAAATAATTTAAATAACACAGAATTTGAATTTCCATAAATACGGTTTCATATCTCAATTTGTGGATACAAAATATTATCTAAATTGTGAGAATTAAAATAAATTAAACTACTTGAACAAGTACAGCAATTATATTATTTGCAGAAACACGAACGTAATATAAATTCCAAAAAATAGAGATTTAAGCTGAAATTTAAATAAATTTGAAAAGCATGTAAATCTGCAAATAAAGAAATATACAGAGATTTAAATGGAAAAGCATATAAATCTGAAAATAGACTTTTAACCTTAGGCCTGTGTAATCACAGTTTCCTTAAAACAGATTCGCCCCCTCACCATAAGTTCTTGAGGTCTAGTCCGAGCGCCTGTTTCCCAAGATACAACGGTAAAATCAGCAGAATCCGAGCACTACAGAAACTATTATGGCGAACCGATTTCGCGTCTAAACAATATCACTACGACGACTTCACTGGACAAAAAGAAGACGATGACAGAATTTGGGAATTTTTTGTGCAGAGAGAATTTCATGTGTTTTCTGGTGAGATTTTCATATGTTTAATTGCTGGAAAACTTGAGATTTTATATAACATAAATCTGTCATTAACTCTATAACAATTAACATTGGAGTTGCTTCAATTTCTGGGTCAGTGGAGAAAGCAAGAAATGTCATTAACTCTATGGCAATTAACATTGGAGTCACTTCAATTTCTGGGTCAGTGGAGAAAGCAAGAAAAAAAATTGCAAAACGTGGGCTCTCCAAAGGGTCAATTTTTGCTCCGTTCGGTCCGACATTCGTGTACGCAGATCGCGCCGGCACACAAGTTCAAGGTCCGAAGGCAATTTCAATCCGAGATTTGCACCCCCTGCGCACTCATGTAGTGAGAGCATCTATACTATACATGATTACACCATTCCAAAGTATAATTCTATATAAAGTGGTTCTTACTTTCATAATTTTCCTATGTACTTCAATTTTTTTCCCACATAACCATCTTCCAATGGTCATCTTTTAGCTCTAATTTCTCATTCACCCAAACTTCATTTTTGGCAAATAAATATATGATTTTGATGCTCTCACGGAGGAGAATGCGGGTCAACTTTGATCTTCCAAATTGGACCAACGGATCCCACCGAAAATTTTGCCAAAAGTGAACCATTTACTCATTTTTTTTCCAACAATTAAACCTTTAGCATTGACAAGTATATTGTGCCAACAATGGAGCACTAGGATAAGCAAGTCAAGATTATGCCCGAGAAACCAAGTAATTTAGTCATTTTAATGACGTTCCATCCAATTAAAATTACTGCCGTAGTTGATATATACTTGCGTTTGCTCTCAATGAGGTTATACCTAACAATTCCCTTGTCACTTTGCTTGTCACCTTGTCATAGCACTAACATCATAGTATGTATTATATTAATTATTTCATTAAGACTCTTAGAGAACAAAAAACTTTATGGATAAGCCCAAAATTGTAGGATTTCATTAACTTGGAATGAATTGAATTTTGAGAATAATTATTTAATATTTCACTTAATGAGTTACTTTTACAAATTGATGTTTAGTGTAGATACAGGAGTTTTATGGATTAAATGCTTATTTTCATGCTATTAAGAAAAGTCATAAGTAAAAAGGTAAATGCAAATAAATAACACACGATTCAAAGCAGATCACTCTGAATTTCTAAGTTAATTAGCCCACCTATTGTTATAGAGTTTCACTAGTACGAAGAATAATAAGATTACAATTTGTCTTCGATCTTTAACATTTTTCTCTCTACTTAGAGATCACATTAATATATTGTTGGAGAGAGAAAATATTAGAAATATATTACAGATATGCGAACATTCCAATGGTCCCCCATAATATTCAAATTTAACTCTGCAACCTTGTGATTGATGAGAAATGTGAGTGGTATAATTAGCCTCTACATACCAAATGGAGAGAACTAAACGGTGGCTAAGTATTTGAGTTTTTTTAAGTGCTAATTGTACTATCTAACTTAAATAAAAAGGGTTTAAGATTTGTGAATGCTTGTCGCCGTCAAAAGTGAACATAAAATAGGTTTGTAAAAACATAAACGCCTATTTAAGTCATATTCTCCTGAAAAATCATTTTTCCTTAGATCTCATTTTCAATCATAGATTCTTCCAATAACATAATTTTAAATGTAAACCTAAAATTTCTTATTTTTAATTATACATTCTTTTTAAAAATCACTACAAAACTTATTTTTACAATGGGGCTCAAAGAGATCCTAAATATCGTTAATATCTACACGTGAATTTATGTTTCTCAGTTTCACTATTTATTTGTCTCCATTTTATACAATTATTTGTTTTCATTGCAAGAAGTCAATAAGTCACACTTTAGTGAGTGGTTATAGATTTTATTTTATTTTATTTTTGTGACAAAGTCACACAATTTCTAATCACCTTGTTCAAAAATTAGGTAGGTTCATCACATAGTTATAATTTATTCTTAGTGGCTAAAACAGGCAAGTATATTCTAAGTGGCTAAGAATATTTTGTTGCGTAAACCTAGAGAAACACTATCCCAACTGTCATTGGGACTTGGAAGCTTGCTCGTCAAAGCTTAAAAATGTTTACTTATATAATTAAAAAAAAATAAAAAATTTATATTTATAATTCTTTCATTAGTGAATAAAAAGAAAAAAGTAAGTTACTTATGTTGGCAATATTTTTATTTTTTATTTTTTTCAATTTGCCCCTTTGTGAATGAAGTTTTAAGGAAAAATATCAAGGGTAAATTATCGGATTTCAGTCCGATTCCAAAAAATAAATTAGGAACTCAAATCGATAAGTGATTGGGTCCAGATAGATTCTTGGTTTCTAAATCAGAACCGTGGGTATCCGAATGGAATCGATTTTTATGCAATTTTTTTAATTCATAATTTATAAGTTAGGTTAAAAAATAAATAACCTAAAAACTTTAATTTGGGTAGTAATTTGTCTAAAATTGTGGATTCTAATCCTAGGAAATTAGAACTGATTCCCACGTTTTTTCATTTCACTTCGTATTAGATTGTTGCATTTTAGAGGTTAGTACATTTTAATCTTTACAATTTGGGCTTTTTATGAATCAAAAAGTTCAAGGCAAAATTAGGCCATGTACAACACATAACTTTTTATTTTTTAAGTTTTCATGAACATTAATTAATCGTAAATTTTACTGTTACAAGAAAACAAAATAAGGCGGAAACTAATCTAATCCCACCAACACCTCACGATCCGTACCATTCATTTGATTCTTGTAAAGGAATGTGTGGATTGATGGGGAAACGAGACACACAAATTAAGAGAATGAATTTTTTTCCCCTCACTACTCATTACCATACCAGATTTTACTATTAATCATTCATGAATCAATCCCAACCAAGCTCTAAATCTATTATTTTTTTATGGCGATTTTCAACCAATAAGTTATCGGTGTTTCTGGCCCCATCATCACAGCATTCTTCATCTCATGGTAGGTGGCCTTTTCAACTCCGATTTCAAGTACGCTATTTGCCTCTCTTGCTCACGTATATTTTTTACTTCTTTCGGGTAATATTTATTTGATGAAAAATCCAAGAATCCATTGTGAAAACGTGAATTAGAGGATGGGTTAAGGTGTTTTGAATTCAAAAAGATTGAGTTCTAATTTTTCGTTTTCATTTTCTGGTCTAAATTCATAGTTTAATCTCCAACAAAAAAATAAAATAAAATTGTGGACCTTGCGGCTTTTATGTAATCGTTTTGACATTTTTGGGTAAAGACACTCATTGTTGCACTAGTATTTATTTACATCTTGAGAGTATAATTTGCATCTTATGTCTATAATTAAAATTCTTAAATTACTGGCTTAATTTTTAAAGATTTGAATTTGATTTAAATAGTCAAATAGGATTTCTTGTTCGATAATGTTCTTCAATTTATGATTCTGGATTTTGTTGGGATTATTGTGTATCATTTTGCCCATAAAGCTATCATTCTCAAATTCAATTTCTTTTTAGAGATGTTATTTGATAATTTTGGTCATATACTTTCATGTTAATGTGGATGTTGTATGTTTAATTGTTACGTTGTATATTTAATTGTTACAGATGAATTTGAGGCTGAAACTGAAGAACTCGTGGAGAAAGTTGTGTAGGTGAAGAGGAAGGAGAGTTCCTGGTTCTTCAATTGTTAGTACAATTCACAAATTTCTGAATTACTAATTTTAATCTTTACTCGGAAGATTTCGATATGAGCAGTAACGAAGAGTCAACACCTTTTTCCCTTGCTTATCAAAGTTTTGTTTACCAATTGTACATAAAATGTTAGCTAGTTAATGTTTATAGCTGCATAGGTACTATAGGATTTCAACTCACATATTATTGATGAGGCAAAGATGGAAGATGCCTATGATGAACAAGCACAACATGTAAATGATTTTGGAAAATATTTGGTATAGATGATTTCAGAAATGATATTATTCGATTAACAATGATGAGTGTTTATACAATTTTTTGACATTTACATATTAGTTTAGTCATCAATTTTCATTAGCTGTGATCAGCTTATTGGAAACTTGGTTGTATTTAAATTTTTGGACTATGATTATATTGTCTAAGTTGTTAGTTCAAAAGTTTTTAATTTGTTCAACATGAGTTGTAACTTATTGGATAATTTGGTTATATTGAAAATTGTGGGTTATGATTTGTCACTTTTTCTATCACTTTTTTTGAATTTGTGTAACTTTTTTAAGTTTAGTCACTTTTTTTAGTATGTCACTTTTTTTGAATTTTGTCACTTTTTTTAATCTGTGTAACTTTTTTAAATTTGTATTATTTTTTTTGAACTCGTCACTTTTTTAAGTCTTTGTCATTTTTTAAAATTTTTGTAACTTTTTTATAATGTTTGTCACTTTTTCAGTCTCCTTAATTTCTATCACTTTTGTTGGTGAGAAATATCTATTATGTCAATTTTTAATATTTCACAGTATTTTTTATTTTTCAAAAACATTTCAAATGATTTTTCAAAAGACAATCAAATGTTCATTCTTTTCAATTAAAGCTTTTACTTTATTGCATTGTTTAAAATTTAAGTAATTTTTTTTAATTTTTTTTATAACGCGTCGCGATTAAACTTGTTATATTCATAGCTTGGGCTCTGATGTACCTTTATTGTTATCTTGAGTTCATGGTTATCGTTTGAAATATAATTTTTCTTTTTTGTTCAAACAAAGGGAATTCATTACGTGGACTATAAATTCTCAATACGATATAGTTATATATCCAATTAGTATTTTTATGTCAATTCGTTTTAAGAGTAGAAAAATTTAAGCATTGTCTATAATTAAATTTTACGCTCACTATGCCTCACTTATATATCGAATAAGATTTATTAAGAAACATAAGCTTTTCTCAAACTATAATTTAATTTTGGTCGTTATAATGTTATCCTCTTTTCGGTAGTTTTTGGTCTCCCCTATTTTGCTTTTTGAGGATTTCTTAGATGGATTTTCTTCCTTACACAAATGTTATTAAATAATAGTGTGTTAGGTATATGTTTTAGAAGGGCCTATATGGAATGTTTAATAAATGTATATCAAAAAGTGTTATTGATAAAATCGAACTCAAATCCGAACCAGCGGGTCGGATTTGGGTTTGGTATCAATAATACAAAGATTCAAATGGTTTTTATATACGAAATATTAGAAGTATAATGGGCGGTTCTGAGTATCGAAATATTCAGACCGATCCATCCGATACCCAAGTCTAATAAGAAGTGAATCATATCGAGAGATGTAAGTGGCACAATAATTGTAACTATGGATAAATTATACACACTATTTTTGGTATCTTCGACAAGCTACGGAACTATAATTTTGTGTCATGTTTAACTACTTAAAGGGTGTTGAAGAACCATTAGTTGCCATTCTCGAGCAACAATGCATTTTTAAGCGGACATATCCAAGCACCCACTAACCTCTTTTTGAGTGCTTGTGAGCTATACTTGATTTTGAAGTTGGACACTACACTTGTTAGAGTTGAATTCTATTGAGATACCGTGATCAACAATATGCATTTCAAATAATTTTGATTTGGTAAAATATAACAGAGTTTGCTTATGATCTCAAAATTGAGGATGGATGGTTATAGGTACTCTAGTGCTCAGGTCGATGGGTATTATAGCTCGTGAATAAACATGAGGTGTCGTGATTTTGACTTTTGGTGATGATCAGCGCTCAAAATTACGATACCTCATTTAAGACCACTCGCCTCAACTACTACATATTCAAGGCTACATTCAATGTGAAAGGTACGACATCACTGTTCACGCCGTATTATATGAAAACAAAATACATGCCTTGCTGTAGGTTAGGTTATAAAGTGGATAGGTCAATTGTGATAGCTTCTTGTCAAGCTCGATAGCCCTAGATTTCGAGCCCCTTATCATTTTGAGTCATTTGAATGTCCATTCCTTCCAACTCCAACTTTGTCACATCGACTTTCATTGCCCTTGGTAAAGCTTCAACGAGTCCTTCACATTATTAGGCAATGGTAAAAACTCGATTTCCACTTCTTCTCTCCCATTATGAGCTAGAATTTTAGTTTTGAACTTTTTATTTGGTTTACGTAACTTCTCTCGGTTACTAAGTCTTCTCAAAATCACTTCTTAAACTCATTTTCAAAGACACATTCCTTTCGAAGAAATAACGTGGACCCTTAACTTTTTTATCTGTTTTAACAACGCATTATTCCAAAAAAAAAAAATTCTCCTTTTTCCATAGTTTTTTCCTACCTTTTAATTACACATTTTCCAAGGTTTTTTTTTTTTTTTTCAAAAAAATTTTTCAAAAAAAAAAAAAAAAAAAAAAAAAATCATGTTTCAAAAAATCACTTCTCAGGAAATGAAAATCAAACAAGGCTATATCTTTTCTGCTTTCTTTGTTGTGAATCAATTATAAGGTTTGTTTACACAATGGGATGAGCATAGATGCCCGGCCACAATCGTTCAACCTTCAGTTAACAATTTTAAATACTATCAATTTAAATTATGAATTATTAGATGTCATTCACCATGCATCGGGTCATAAACAGTTCCCTGACATTTATTTATCGAATATTCTCAATAAAATTAAAGTTAACTACACTCATCTTTTGTAGTAACTTCATTAAAATGACGAAACTGGTTCATCAGTGCAAAAACACAACTTCAATCTACTACCATTTGCCATGGCTTTTACCCTACTGCGTATGCACGTAGTACACAAACTAATAACCAAATGTCCTAGTTTCAGCAATACGTGAAAAATACACATCAGATATCGAAAAGTCGTGCACCTAACCACGTTCAGTGAAGTTCAAGTTGTGTTCCTCTGGTAATCTTTTATACTGTTTTGTGCTATAGTGGAATTAGTGGTGACAAGTAAAAGAGTAACGAAGATGACACCATTTTTTAATCTTTCCGGACACGATGTTCTAGCAGAATATTAGGAGCACAATTTGATTTGATGCTTGTTCTTGATGACACGGGCATATACTGGAGATTTTGTTGACCAATTCCTCGTCCAAATTCCATTTCCAAATGTTTAAAATAATTTTTTTTAAGTATAGAAATTTGTTTTGCCGTCTGCTTCGTTGGTTCGTATAAAAATGTCTTGTTTGCTCTTTGCTGCAATACAAAATGCTATAATATAGCTCAATAGAAATCGTCAATAAACGTCTTCTGTGACTTATATTCCAATAATAGAGTGACCAATGTAGTGAAAACAACATAAACTTAAGTGAATCAATGAAAAAAAAAAGGGGTGAAGAAGAAACTTTAATGATCAACTTGAAATTTCACACAAACTCCTGATAAAATAACTCTTCCGATATAGGTATATACTTCAATTCCTTCTTCTAGAGTTCCAAACATCTCGATTTTTTATATTGGAAAAAAGGTGTAAAATAAGCTAGAGAATATATAAATGATGCAATTAACAATATTTGAATTTTGACATTCAATTTAACGGCACAAACGAGATCGTATGCTTCTTATTCAATATGTAGAATTTTATTTATTAATAGACACTCTTTAGGTATCCTTATACATAACGTACACTACGTATAATGTCCTAGTAAGGACGTTGTCCAGCAATATTGCCTCGAGGATCATAACTGCAAATTACGAACCAGTTGCCATTGTTACACCTCACTCGAGCACATCCAAGTCGGACTGATTTGCGCCACACCACCTGTGTGTAGTGCCCACAAGTTCCAGAGCACGAATTCGACCTGTAGTTGTAATCTTTTCTCTCGGCCATGTGAGTTAACTTAAGCGATCTAAACATGCTTTAATTAACAAAACAGCATTTAGATCAAATGCGGAATAAAATGGAATCGGAAACATACCTCCAACCATTGCTATTCACACATGTTCAAGGATTCCGATTTGGTGCTTCTAAACCTGACTCAACCTCAATTAGATGGCGTATTTTCAACTGTAGGAGATTGAAAGGCTTAGGGACCCAACCGGTGGAAAAACCTGAATATATATATGCTCTATCCATCATGGAGCAGTTTTCAACCGAACAAAACGTGGGAAAGACAGTTGGAATATGTGGACCACATTTAGATTCGGTTTTGTCATTGAAATACCTAACTTCATGGAAGGAAAACTAACAATCTCCCACTTGGTCCATATATTCCATCACTTACATAGTAAGAAACAAAATACACGAATCATGGCGATA
>NC_036242.1:26112774-26137774 GCF_002742605.1 Olea europaea var. sylvestris | reverse complement strand
ACAAACAACATAAATAAATAATTTAAACACCACCCACTTAGCAGCATGTTCAAGATATTAAATTAACAATAATATTAAACAATACTAAACCTTTCCTTTTTCATGCAAGTTGGCTGCTCATTTCATGCAAGTTAGTACAATTCTCATGCAAGTTTGCCACAATATGGTCATAAATGTCGGCTGTTGTGCATGTGTAGGTCATTTCGTATTCAATACAAACATATATTTCATGCAAGTGGCAGCCATATAGTCCTTTAATAACATAAATTAATATTTTAAAGTAAAAGGAATCTACAAATCTCCTGCAAAATTCTGAAATGCCAGGGATTTTTTTTTTTTTTTTTATAATGAACAGATCGTCTTCTTCAAGTGCCGGGTCACTTAGACCCGGTTTCAACCCGAATGAAAAACCCGATCATATCTCATGATTCCGACCACCAAATTTTGCAAATTTTATATCAAAAATTTCAGAAATCAATTTCCTAATGATTCCTAATCTCAGTTTCCATAAAACCAACCAAATCGAAAATGACGTTTTTCTACAGAGAGTGTGCAAGTTGAGAATAAACAAGGCAGAGGCAAAAATGCGGGCTCTGATACCAAATGTCATTTAACTTAAGCGATCTAAACATGCTTTTATTGACAAAATAGCATTTAGATCAAATGCGGAATAAAATGGAATCAAAAACATACCTCCAACCATTACTATTCACACACGTTCAAGGATTCCGATTTGGTGCTTCTAAACCTGACTCAACCTCAATTAGATGGCGTATTTTCAACTGTAGGAGATTGAAAGGCTTAGGGACCCAACCGGTGGAAAAACCTGAATATATATATATGCTCTATCCATCATGGAGCAGTTTTCAACCGAACAAAACGTGGGAAAGGCAGTTGGAATATGTGGACCACATTTAGATTCGATTTTGTCATTGAAATATCTAACTTCATGGAAGGAAAACTAACACCCACAAGTTTACGGCCTGACGGCCAGTCATAGTGGTGCCAAGGGCAAGGTTCTCACCATATGGACCGTTTGAGTGCTGAAATAGACATTGACCTTTAATCTTATTAGCATAATTGCGAGCATAGGTGGCCCATTTGTTATCCCATCTCATGGGACCCACACCCACACGAGCTCTAGCTGCATTGTGGACCGCGAGATAGTCTTGTATAGTGTTTTGAGCTAAGGCACTGTTTGTCCCGAATAAGATCACAAGACAAGTAAAGACCACATAACATGAACCCATGCTCTCTCTCTCTCTCTCTCTCTCTCTCTCTCTCTCCAGTGATTTAGCAAAATACTGTGTATTCAATTTGATTTAATTCATGTTCATGAGGTGGCTATGGGGATATATACATATATAGGAAATTTTGTTGACAGATTCCAAACATTTTAACGATCTCCTTCAACTAGTTATTTATTTATTTATTTAAGTGGCAAACCTATTAACGGTCTCCTTCAACTAGTTTTTAATATAATGCAAGAACAAGTTCATTTACTTGAAGCAACACGACACTATATCTAATAATTCGAGAAACAGTCTTCAGAAATCTTCAATGATACTATTTCAAAGGTGATACTTGTATTTTGAATGCAGACAGTCAACATTAACAAATCAGCCTTAACATTGTTCTGCTAGTTTAAAAAAAATAAAAATAAATAAATAAATAAAAATATCTGTTTCAAATTGACAAAGCTAGGTTTTACCAAGGACGAGTTCGCGAGTCTTTCAAACTAATCTCAAGTAATAAAACCATTGTCACACGTTGCGAATTATTTATTTAAACGTGTTAGTATCGTAGTTATGATTCTTTATCAACCAATTCTTCAATAATAATGGATTCAGACCCCTTGATTTGATACGGTCTAATATAGGATCTTTTACTATATCAAATTTATATGCGTTAATAAAGGAGAATACACCACAACTTGTTGAAATGATATATTTGAAACAAATAAATTTATTTCTGGTTCAATATAGTATCAAAACAGAAGATGTTCCAAATTTATATCTAATTGACCTATATTTTAGGAGTTTATTTTAGTTATTTTCAACTTATTTTTTCATCCAAAATCATAGGGAAATTTCTGTTTCATTGAAAATTTGTCATCAATAATGAATCCGTCTCAAAATTTAACATCCTCTTTTATGTAGCAAGCATATTTTCTTGCCTCAACTTCTCATAATTTGATAGGCTAGCTAGACAAAGATGCAAACTTGTGCTTAATTGCACTGATTTTATATTGCTGGGTGCTCACTTCCTAAGAGATGGGACGATAGATGGAGACTTACGTTTTATTGATTTTTTGGCAATATCAGTGTCATCTTTATTAAATTTTTCAAGAATATTTTCAACATAATGTGACTGGTTTAATACATGCCCATCTGGTGTTCTAAAAATCTTTACTCCTAAAATAACATTGGTCAGTCTCATATCTTTTATGTCAAATTTTGAATTCAACATATCTTTAGCAAATTTGATCATCTATCATTGCTATCAACAATAAGCATATCATCAACATATAAATACATAAAATATCCATACTCAGTGTCTTTGATATAAACACATTTATCGCATTCGTTAAATCCATTTGCCATCATAGCATAGTCAAATTTTTCATGTCATTGTTTTTGTGCTTGTTTTAAATCATACAAAGATTTCACCAATTTAGAGACTTTCTTTTCTTATCTAGTGTATGGTACCAATTGCTAATACGATCCTTATAGAATTTATTCTCATCACAAGAGAATTTGTATAAAAATAGTCTAGACCTTCTCATCGTCTATAACCTTAAATTACAAGCATCATCTTATATTTATGAATTGATCCGTTTGCTTTCACTGTCCTCGTGAAAATCCACTTGGATCTTACATGTTTATACCAAGACGAAAGATCCACTAATTCCCTAGTGCGGGTTTGTAGCATAAAATCAATTTCGTTCTTAATAACCTCTTTCCATGAAGGTCCTTTAGTAGAGTTTACTATCTCTTTAAAGGTTCGAGATTTACTTATAGATAGGTCAAAAAGTCTAGACCGAAAGATTTTTCTGTCCTTACTCTTTTACTATGTTTAAGCTCATCTTAAACCTCTTCATTTTCTTTGTATTCTTGGTCCTAATGTTTTTTCACTAACAGTCCCCACTGTTCGTTTTGATGAACTTCATCCCTCTTCGGACTTACAAGGAAATACATGTTCAAAAAATGATGCATTTCTTAATTCTATTATCGTGTTCTTGTGTATGTTTGAAATTTTAGACCCATGCATAAATAATCGATATGCACTAGTATTATGTGAATAGTGATGAAAATGCAGTCAATTGTTTGTGGACCAATTTTTTACCTTCTTAGTATAGGTACAACCATTTTAGCAAAAAATCCCCACATTCATAAGAATTTACAGGTAGTCTTCCTTCTTTTCAATAATTCATACAGACTCTTGTTTTCTTTTTTTCGGGACACCTTATTTAAAATATAATTTGCTTAGAACAGCTTATCCTTACATATTTTAAGGCAACCCAAAACTTAATAATATTGCATTCATCATCTCTTTCAAAGTATGATTCTTTCACTCAATAACACCATTTGACTGATGTGAATAAGGTGCCGTAGTTTAATGGACTATACCATTTTGAGCACATAACTCACCAAGCAATGATTCATACTTGCCAACTCAATCACTTCTTAACAACTTAATTTTCTTGTTGAGTAGATTTTCAACTTCACTTCTATAGAAAAAAGAAGAAAAAAATCTCTATAGTTTCGTCCTTACTTTTAAGCAGATACATTAACAATATTTTGTGCTTTCATCAACAAAAGTTAAAAAATACTTATTACCTCTTTTTGTTTCACTTTTAAATCCCATATATCACTATGAATTAAATCAACGGATTCAATGTTTCTTTCAATGCTTTTTTGTTTCACTTTTAAATCTCATATATTACTATGAATTAAATCAAGTTTCACACTTGTGTTTTGAATAAATTTCAAATGCAAGTTTGTGATTTAAGTTAATTAACGCTCTCAAGGTATCAATATTGACAAGTTCTAATTTATCGTGCCATAGATTGGAAAAGTCAAGTGATAAGCAAAAGAACTAGCTTTATTGATATTTTTCTTGACAGACATTACAATGAGCTAAAAAAGCCCATCAAATACATACCCTTTTACCAATAAAAAATCCACTCTTTGACAAAATAATTTTATCAAACTCGAAAACCTTGCTTACTAAGCAATAAACTAGAGACTAAGTTATTTCAAATTTTCGGCACGTAAAGCACTTTGTTTAGAATCAACTCTTTCCCAAAGGTCATCTTTAGGATTACTTTGTCGTAGCCCTTGATCTCAAAAGTAGCAGAATTTTCCATGAAGAGCTTTTCTCTATTTTCAATTTCATCAAGTAAATTGTTAAAGCATACATGTCGGGTTGCACCGATGTCAATCTACAATTATCTTGGGTTTGACCTGACTATATTCACTTTAAGGTAGTATATTCAATTGAGACTTCTAATGACTTTTTGAGATCTAAAAAGTCTAAGAGTATTCAATTGAGACTTTTTGATGCTCTCTAAAAATATCGATGTATTCAAGTGAGACTTTTAAGAAATCTCTAAAAGTCACGGTATATTCAATTGAGACTTTCATAAACTTTTAAAAAGTCTTTAAAAATTATGGTGTATTCAATTAAAACTTTTTAGAAGTCTCTATCAGTTTTGGTGTATTCAAACTTTAATGACTTCTAAAGACTTTTATAAAAATCTCTGGAATACTAACTTCCAAACATAAATTACTCATAAAATTTTAAAATTTGTCTCTCATCACTCATGAGATTTTGGGAGACTTTCACGAAAATATATATATATATATATTTCAATCTTGCTTTCCTTTAACCTTCTATAGATATATATGATTAAAATTTATTTTTTATTTATTATATTATTTCCATTTATCTTTCTATCTTATTATTTATCTCTATTTTCTATGAAAAAAAATAAATTGGATTCTTGTAGTTTTTTCCCCTTTTTTCATTCATTTTTTTAATAAAAATATCTATTTTTATTAAATTATAAAATTTTACATGAAAATTTTATAGTTAAATTTAATTATATTGATTTTTATTTATTTTTAAAAGTATACTATACTAATAATATTGAATCATATATATGTATAATTTTAATTATTATTTATTTAATTAAGGTATTAAATTTTTACTTTTTTTATTTTTTTTATTATATGGGAAGAAGAAGGGGAAGAAAAGGGGGAATTGTGGGAACCAACACCTCATATAAAAAGTCTTCAAAAATCTTTTGAATTTTACAAAATTTTATAAAAATTTTAAAATGAAAGTCCATAAAAGTCTGCAAAAGACTTCCACTAATTCTATACAAATCTATAAAAGATCCACGAAATTCACAAAAATCACCACTTACAAAAGTTCATTAAATTCTTCAAAAGACTCAATTAAATACAACCCCCTAAATATCACAGCTGACGGGCTAATATGAAGCATCATGGTCAATGTCATTGACCATATTTGCTTTATTGTTTTTGATTTTTCTTAGGCAAGCTACAGTCATTTGACATGTGACTCATCTTGTCACAATTGAAGTACTTTCCTCAGAATTTTTTCTCCTTCGAGATTTCCCCTTTTGGTCCCAGCTTGTACCCTTTGTTATTTGGCTTTTACGCTTTTGAACTTTGATCGTCCTCCAAAATGTTGGCCTTGGCCTCATATTGGCATATCCCTTGCTTGTTAAATCTTCTACTATCTTCCTCAGTGCGAAGTCTAACAATCAAATCTTTCACATTCATCTCTTTTCACTTATGCTTAAAGTAGTTTTTAAAGTCTTTTCATCCAGGGAGCAACTTCTCAAAAATAGTAGCCACTTGAATAATTCACTCAGTGACATCCCCTCAACATGGATCTCATTCAAGATCATTTGGAGCTCTAGAATTTAACTAATTATAGTTTTGAAGTTGACCATCATGGAATTTAGGAAGCGATCTACCACAAATTTCTTGGTGCCAGCATTTTTAATTTTGTACTTCCGATTGAGAGTTTCCCAAAGCTCCTTTACAGACTTGTTTCCACTAGAGATATTGTATAAAAAAAAAAATTAGTAAGCCCTTTCATGACATAAATTTGATTTCAATATTCAGAATGTTTTGAAGCATCAAGTGCAATGATGACTTGGTTATCAATCTAATCCTCCTTCAGCTTCTGAGGATCTTCAGTCAAGAACTTTGCAAGGTCAATGATAGTCTAATAAAATAACATCTTTTGCTGCTATCTCTTAAATTTCTGTTCATTGAATTTCTCTATTTTTTCTCCGTGAGCAATGGATACTGATATCATTAGGGGGTTCGCAATAAGAGTAGGCCCACGGACCATAGCATTAGTGGTGTTAACAATAATGGTTTCGCTTGCCAATTTTTTGAAATACCAAATAAATTCTTTAATTTCAAAAGTAGGAAATTATGCTATTTTTCAAATGAAAAGTTAATGCTACTTTCATAATTACGAAAATATACTAATTTTTCACTTGAAAATTACGCTATTTTCTCAATACCAAAAATATACTAATTTTTTTAAAATAAAAAATATGTTTATTTTCAAACATGAGAAAAATTAAGCTATTTCTTCCAACAATTAAATAGCACCCTATAAATAATTTTTTAACAAAGGTTAGAGGGGTCTAAGCCTAGCCAAAACAAGTTTAGCTTTCTTAAAAGAGTTAATTGTTCCAAAGGTCACTGAACTTAAGTCTATGTCTTTGATTGTTCATTGAAATTTAAAATGTTGAGTTTTGGTCACTACACTTAGGTCAATATCTTCGATTGTTCACTGAACTTAGGTCCATATTTTAGAATGCTCATTGAAATTTAAAATGTCAAGTTTTTATCACTGAATTTTGGAATATACCATATGTTACTCGGTAACATAATTGTTGAACTTTGAAAAATATCGAGTTTAGAGTAAGTAGCGTACAACCTTTTTCAAATTTCAATGAGCAATCGAAGACATGGACATAAGTTCAATGACCATTGAAACAATTAACTCTCCTTAGAAAATATTCAGTTCATGGGTTGGCTTAAAACCCGACCTCCTAGATAAAATTTCTCTATATCATAACTTCTAGTTTCCAAAATTTTAGAAATTTTGTGGGAGAATGTTATTTTTCAAAATAATATTTCTTTGTAATCTAGCACTTTCTTCGTCTATTGAAAAGAAATTGTTTTAAGATGTTAGGAAAAATACATAAAGGAAATCAAAAATACTTTTGGAATAATATAAATAAAATAATGAAAAGAAACATTAGAATAAATAGAATAACAATAAAAATAGAGGAAAATTGTTATTGATGTAGCGACGATGTTGAAAGGAACCAATTTTTGTATTACACACAGTTTCCTTAAAACAAATTTGACGCCCACTATGGTGCAAGAGAACTGATGACGTCTTTCTCCTAAGCTACAACAGTTAGAAGTATATGACTAACACCTCGTCACTACTTTATGCAAACTAAGAATGCTCACAATTCTAATATTGAGTTAGAACAAATAAATTGTCTAGACTAGCAAGAACAAGATTCTTGACAACAAAGAAACAAGAGAGAAATTTTGAGAGAAGAGAGAACTCTCAAATTTTTATTTTTTTATTTTTTTGTATGGAATAAGGAAAACCCCTCCTTATATAGTATCAGGATGAGGAATGTTTCAATTTTCTTAGTTAATTTTATATTTAACACAAATAATATCATAATAGCCATGAATGAATTTGTAACCACCAATTAAAATACAATTAACTGTGGAATTGAAGAGACTTAAAATTTAAGAATTGCTGTTACAATTCCATGCAATTTATTTTTATTTTTGAATATTTTCCAACAATAACAAAGCTTTTAACATTTTTTCGAGCTTAGAGAATACTGGAGAAAATTAAGGATTTTTTTTCGCACATCAAGTGCAATCGGGTCTTGCAGAGTACCCGAGAAGAACTAACAATTTGAAGAGTAATTCTGATTGTACAGAATTCATTTTACAGAATAAAACCAGATCTCTCACACAAAGTCGGCCCCACTACGAAGCCCAATGTAATAAAAAAATGATTAAAAAAAAATTTCGACCATACATTGTATAAGACTTCTGTAAGAAGTTTGTGAACTGGGGGTACACAACCCCAGCTCGGCTCCAATTTGAAAGCTTGTGGAGTGAGGAAGAACTGTTTGACTAATTGACTAAAGATTAGAAGCTTGTATATTCAACCTCCTCAATTAAGATTTGGCACTGTTTGATTCCCTTTAATTTATCTAACATTATTTTTCATATTTATTTTTAACCACATATTCACATAATAAATATTATACACATAAATTCAAAATTTTTTGTTACTTTTTAATTACACGTTCTTTAAAAAATACAATTCAAAACATAGTTTTTTACAAATAAAGGACACCAAACATGGGCTTGATTGTTTGGAGTAGCTATAATTTGTAAATATTTAACTGACAATTTTATTTTATTATTTTTGATAACTCAGGTATCTAAGTTTCGCCTGATTAATTCTAAGGAATAGCGGCCTTCTCCCCTAGTCCGCCACCCAAGTAAATTCGGATGCGGTCATAGTTTATACACATTTGGACCAGACATTCAGGATTCAATTCTCCTCCATGTAGACCTCCCTTTACTACGTGTGAATAGTAATCTCGGAAGGGCGACAAAGCGCACCATAACTTTACCTCCACATGACAACTGTCTTTCAACATAAATATTGCCTTACAGCTGCGCGGGGATTCGAATCTCGGATATTCCATATAGAACACTCCACTACTGTGTCATGCCCGTGGGGGAAATATTTAATTGACAATTAATTAGATGTTACGTAGTAATCTAGTAAAATTCCTGTTCGTTAAACCTATGTAGCTGGAGTGCTGGACCAGTTCCCACAAGGTTCACTATTAATGTATAAGCGTTGATGATTTTAAAATTGTCTACTATAACTTCTTCAACTTGATATTCATAGGGACTTCTAAGAGGGGATCAAGAGCTCTTGTTGAAGATAATTTTTTAAATAAATAACTAGTGTCTTTAAATTTTAATCAAACTACTTTGCCCCGAAAATGGATAAAGTTTTGCCATTTTTTTCTCCTTTTAATTCATAGAAGTGGCCAAAAAAATCTACACAGTAAATTTGGCTCAAAAAACTTTCGATAAAAATAAATAAATAAATTCAGTTTGCACTTGAGAAAGCATAACGAGAACAAATGCTATTATGGACACAATTGTTGCTATTTATATCATCCACATCCTTGCTAGTTTAGTTCAAAATGTTCACATCTGGACCATATTACCAAGGTGACTATAATTTTGTGAATTTTCTCCTACAAAAGAGTTCAGCAGCAGCCTTTTAATAATAATCAACTGAGGCCAGTGGGCTGCTTGACTATTAATGAGAAACTAAAATCAAATCTTTTGTAGATTTATATAGAAAAAATTTAACATTTAAAAGATTAAGTATAATTCATTTCAAAATTAAGAAACAATGTTTATTATTTCAAAAATAAGATATTAATTAAATTTTATTTATGAAATAATTGATTAAAAATAAATTTTATTAATTAAATATATTATGGTCTCACAGTTATGCACTTATCAACTTATTTTTTTCTTGGTAACATTAATTTGTTACGAATTATTTTTCAATTACAAATCATAAATTTTACACTTTATTTATCAGTAACAAATCACAAATTTTATAGATCACAACTTATTTCACGATCACAAATCACAACTTTTATAAGTCACAACTTATTTTATAATAACAAATTATCAAATCAGTTGGTCACAACTTGTTAGGGATGGCAAGTCGAACTGTCAAAAACGAAAACCACGATTAATCGCATCGAATGGGACGAAAAAATCAAACCAATGGTGTAATGGAGCAGATATGGTACTTGATTTTAGTAACCCGGTTCGGTGTGGGGCGGGTATGATATTTGCGTCGTCGCCTCGCCTCGAACCGATTACCCGTTAAACAAAAATTGGACAATTGAGCTTTCCATTATTCTTTCTATTATAATTTGTCTAGCCCAAAATTTATAGGCTATTACCGACCCATTAAGTAACCTAACTGGCTAACCCAGTTACGACTTACTCATTAAGTACTAATCCTACCATAAAGAAAATTGGAATCAAATTCAATAAGACATTAGTCGACAGCCGTCTTCACTCGAGTCTCTGCAGTGCCTATTCCCAAACAGGAGGGTATTTTTCTTCCTTTTCTCATTTGCTAATGGTTGTTGCTATAATTTGTATCTATTTTTGTTTTAGTCGAGCTTTAGTATTTGATGAAATGTAATTTTTTCTTCTCCCCATAAAAGACGAATTTAATAAACTTAGTCTATCTAGAGATATTAAATTTTACTGCTAAAGGAACTCGATGATAAGCATTTTGAGTTTGAGAATAATCAATGAAAATGCAAGGATACAAACAAGTTATTAAGCTGTTGAATTCATCCCGCACCAGATTGCAGGTAAAATCTCTCGAGGTTTTACAGAGAATTTTTAAAATTGTTAAATTTAGCAAAAATATGTAAATTCTACTCAAATATCATTAGTGGATATCATTCAGAAAGAAACAAATAATGCATGATCTTTGGCCGCCAAAATTCTTTCTCAGTTAAATGTACTTCATGAACAGTCTTTATTTTTTTTTTTTATTGTGATATTGAAATTATGGTACATATTTTATGTGGATATTGAATTCGGATATTGTTTGTATTTTCATTTGGAATGTTGTTTGTTACATTGACTTAGTATTATATTTTTGTTTTTATTGACTTTTTTTCATAATTTTTTTAAATTTAACGGCTGGACCTATAAAAAAATAATTTATTTTCATGGTTATTAACGAGTTGAACCAAAATATGAATCGAACAGACATACGTGGTAATAATGCGGTTATGGGATGATCAAAAAATTGATGGTTCGATGATGATTTTGATTAAACCGAATCGCTGCCAACCCTACAACTTATCAACTGTGAGTCACAGATATAAATTTAGTCACAATCACATATTTTTCTAAGCTGCATATTATTTACTGGTCACAAATTAACAATTTAAAAGTCACAACACTCAAACAATTGGTAACAAAGACTCTTTCTATCCCAGTCCGCCAGCATAACATCCCACCACTGTGAGCACCACCACCTCACCAACATCACCACTGCACGCATAAAACCACCACAACAATATGCCCATAACACACCACCACCGTACATCGCATCCACAGTACGTCACCGTCACAAACTACCTACACCACCACCTCCTCAAAAACCACCACAAAATTACCACAAAAGCTATTGCAAACTGTCACAAAAGTACCACTAACTACTCAGCTTTGCCAACATGAGAAGGTAATAGTGGCAGCTTGGAACATCTGTCATCATTGCAACGCCACGGATTAGCAAGCAGCGCTATGATCTTGTCGAAGAAAATTTTAGATAGTCGCTGCACTTGGCGACGTGTGACTAGACAAAGTTTCTAGTGGTTGGGATAAAGAGATGGAAGAGAGAAAGAAGAAGAGTGTGTGTGTGTGTGTGTGTGTGTGTGAGAGAGAGAGAGAGAGAGAGAGAGAGAGAGAGAGAGAATAGGAAAATGATTAGTCTTTTGGATGGGTCGTTGTATATGTATATTAACTGGAAAATTCTGCACAAACAAGGCCTGGGCCTGTGACAAGGGCTAAGGTGTTGAGAGCTGAGGTGTCTCTATTACAAGGGCCTATCCTAGGCTCCTGTCAGTGTGGTGCCTCTCATATTAATTTGATTTTTTAATATAATTATTAATATTCAAATTTTTGAATTAATATCTAATTTTTGTATAAAAACACTTTAATTCTGATTTTTGAAATTGAATCTGAAAAAATCTGGTTGGGTGTAATTACCACCTTTATATAAAAATTAATAAAATATGTGGTAAAAAGTTGTGAGTTCCATAAAAATATGTTAAAATTAATTAGTGACTTTAACTTATATTAAAATTTTAATTTTAATGCCTACAAAATATTGGACATTAGGGCTGGATAAAACTTTTGAACCAAATCGATCGAACCGAACTAAACCGAATTGAACTATTCTTCTTAAATTAAATCCCGAATGGGTATCTGAATCGAGAACCGACGGGTTCGGTTCGGTTCTCGATTCTGTTCTCGTTTCTAGATAAATAATCGAATAAAAATCGAATCTCCCTAATTTTTAATTAATTTATTTTAAATAAGACAAATTATTTTATTTTTCTAAATAAATTTGCTAACTAGTTAATTTAGCTCAAACCTAAAAATATAATTTTCTTATTTCTAATTTTTATTGCAAAGCTAACTCAATCAAATTGACTTAAGTGTTATTCAAATATGTTACTCTACCGTAATGTTGTTTCGATCATTTTGGAAAAATCAAAATGAAGCTCAACAATAGCTCTCTTAATTACTGTGAGATCGATATCTCTCTCTTCCTGTGATTTTAACAATTAAATCTATAAAGAACTCAGCAAAGAGAGAAGTAAAAGATACATAAGATCGAACTACATAATTTTGTAAGAGTTAATATTGAATATTATTAGTTGAATTAATGTAGCATTGTAAATATTAAAAAATATAATTATAATACGGAACTTGTGAACCGAATGGAACCGAACTCGAACAGTTCTATAATTAAATTTGGACCCGACGGTTCCACTTACTAAATACCCAAAAATTTCAAATTCAATTCAATTCTCGTTAGAACGGAACCGGACCATGTCCAACTCTATTGGACATCATATTTCAACATTGATGTGTACAATAAATATTTGGTTATCATGATTTTTAGTTAATAAAATCGTATCCAGTGTATTTATGTCAAAATTTGATCAATTGAAATTTGTTTGATTGCCATTTGTCAAAGAAGGCAAACTTCAGCTAAACTTGGCCGGTCGAGAGTGACAATAGTTACACCTTCGAGGTAAAAACATGGGAGATCACTTAACGAGCAAAATTTCATTTTAATCTTTCAACTTCTCCTTTTCTCCACTCAAGTTTCACTTTTGTTTTAATTTGGTAACTAATAATGAATTTGTCACAAAATTTACCTTTCTTGCTTACGTGATAGATAGATTTTCTTGTTTGAACTTCTCATTATGTAAATTTGATTTATTAGTTGGATAACGATGCAAGCTTATTCTTTCAAATTTTAGGTAGATACCACTCATTTTATATCTTTGTGTGTTCACCCTTTATTTATGAATTCACTTCTATGAGAAGTTATACAAACAATTTTATTGTTGAATTCTAATCTTTTGCTCTAAATTCATGGAAGATTGTTTATTTGACAACAAATTTCTTCATCATTATTTCTTAGCAAATAAATCCTTACTTCTTGTAAGGTGAAATTTGTGTCACGTTTGACTCTTTTAGTACACGTTTTTACTAGCAAAATTGCATTTGGGTTCGTTAGCCTTTTCAAAAAGTACAATTGTATCTCGAATCATTCATTCTTGGCAGTAAAGTGCCTAACCTTTGGTTAATATAGGCAGCAGAAAAAGCTTTGGTGATTTCGGTTTTGTTCAATTCTTGACCTAATTTTGGCCATTTTTATCCTCTAGTTGGGATCCATTTTAATTTTAATACAATTTTTCTTCTTCATTATAACCATAGATTTTTAAATAAAATAATATTACACGTAAACCCAATTTTTTTTTATTTTTTTTTAAATCATACATTATCCAAAATAGATTTTTCCCTAAATTCCCATTAAAACGGAGTCCAAACAGGGGCTTAATAAGGATTAAACTGGCATTTCCTCTTATCTATTGAAAACAATTAACATAAAGTTATTTATATTCATGACAATTATATCCTTATTTTTTCCTTTATCACATTCTTACTTTTAATATTCCATTGATCAGAAAAATTTATTCTTAATCATGATTTTCGTCCAAAAATATTGTTAATGTGCTTTAAAATGAGGTCAAATACATAATTGCATATTTGCACTATTATTTGTTTTGCTTGAAAAGGATCCTTGATCTTAGCACTATAATCTTGGTCAGACTATCAGTCTACAGGAGCAAATCATGGACTGTTAATCTCATCTCTAAAATCATGGATAATCAACCAGTCTACCGCCACAAATCATGGACACGGTTGCTGTAAATTTGCTGCTATTCCTTGTATATTGATTCACTATTAATAGGCTTCCTAGTATAGCTTTTTTGGTTTATGTATATATATAGCTTGCTGCCCTCATTGCAATTTGTGTACAAAAGCCAAACAATTGTAATACACAAAGTATTTTTCTTACAGCAGAACATCTGTCCTTCTTTATCATTTGTTCTTCTTTATGGCATCAGAGCGTTTTGACTCTAACGAGTACGATCCGTCCGCTTCCGCCATGACTTCTCCGGTTGTCTCTCACCCCACCGGTGGTCAGACTTCTGAACAACATTTAATCTCCATAAACACTAGCCAATTACAGTGCCTCACCACCTCCAGCTACCCAACCTGGCGTGCTACTTTCTCTTCCCTCCTCTTTGGGTACGGTATTATGGGGTATCTTGATGGAACCCTCCCATGTCCAGCTATACCCACCAAAACCACTTCGGCAAATGATGTTGCTGCCTATACTCGCTGGTTTAGACAGGATCAGCTTCTCTTGAATGCCGTCTTGGCTTCTGTTTCGGAACAAATTGCTCCTCTTATTGCTTCGGCAAAAACCTCTCATGACGCTTGGGACAAGCTTTCTCGCTTGTATGCCAACAAGTCACGAACACACGTCATGCAACTTAAAGAGGCACTCACTCTCATGCAACGTGGTGACAAACCCATTACTGACTATCTCCACAGTATCAAATGCATTGTGGATGAATTGGCTCTCATTGATACTCCTCTATCTGATGATGATATTACACTCTATGTCTTACATGGACTAGGTCCTGATTATCGTGAAATTGTTGCTCCTATCCGCACTCGCACCACTTCCTTGACATTCGAAGAATTGCACGATATGTTAGTTGGTCATGAGACATATCTCAAGCGCCTTGAATCTGCCACCAATACGCTGATTGTTACAGCGAACCCAACAACACGTGGCAATTTCACCTATCGTGGCCATCGCAAAAACTTCACTCGAGGCACTTCATCGAGTCAGACCCGACTCCACTCATCTCGTGATGGTTTTCGCAAGCCCAAGTGCCTATATTGTGATACTCTTGGCCACACTGCTAAATCTTGTCCAAAGCTATCTACCTCGACCTCTGGTGCGGCCAACTTCATTGGTAAATCACTTGCTAAAGACAAGAAATGGTTGGTTGACTCTGGTGCTTCTCACAACATCACATCTGATTTGTCTAACCTCTCCATCCACTCTGAATATGATGGCACTGATGAAGTAGTAATTGGTGATGGTAAAGGTTTATCAGTTACTCATGTTGGCTCTCTTGGCCTCTCTTATCCCTCGCGTTCATTTCATATTACCAATACTTTATATGTTCCTGAAATGCATAAGAATCTCATATCTGTGCATCATTTTACCAAGTCCAATAATGTACTAATTGAATTTCATCCTGATTATTTTTTTGTGAAGGATCGGACCACGGGGACGATACTGCTACGCGGAGATTGTGAAAATGGTGTCTATCATCTTCCGCCTCTAGCTAAAACACAGTCATCAATTATTGCCAATGTGGGTGAGCGTATCTCCACCGACACTTGGCATCTTCGTTTGGGTCATCCTGCTCAGAAAATTGTTTCTCACATTGTTAAACAATTTTCGCTTCCTTTACGTAATTCTGTTCCACCGAATAATTGTACCTCATGTCGTCTCAATAAAAGTCATAAATTACCTTTTGGTACTAGCTCCATTGTAAGTCATAATCCTTTTGAATATATTTTTTCCGATGTTTGGGGTCCCACACAAATTCAATCCAGTGATGGATATCTCTATTATATAATCTTTATTGACCACTATACTCGCTACTGTTGGTTTTTTCCCATGCACCAAAAATCTGATGTCTATCAAATTTTCACTCACCTAAAACCTGTGTTGGAAAAGCAATTTGATCATCCAATTAAAAATTTCTACTCAGATAATGGTGGTGAATATATCAAGTTAAAGACATATTTTCTAAATCATGGGATCAGCCACCTTACCACTCCACCTCACACACCCCAACATAATGGCATCTCAGAAAGACGACATCGACATATTGTTGAAACCGGAATGACCCTCCTTACGCAAGCTGCCTTACCCACTACATATTGGCCTTATGCTTTTCAAACAGCTGTGTACCTCATCAATAGACTCCCATCCCTAGCCCTAAAATATAGTTCACCTTATGAACGTTTGTTTGGGACATCACCAAATTATCTCAAATTACGGACATTTGGTTGCTTATGTTTTCCTTGGCTTAAACCCTATACTGGTCATAAGCTAGACTCCAAATCTCGTGCCGGTATTTTTCTTGGATACTCTACCTCTCAGAGTGCATATAAGTGTTTAGATTTAGCAACATCTCGACTTTATCTTTCCCGCCATGTACAATTCAACAAAAATGAATTCCCCTATCTCTGCTTAAAGCCACCTTCTAAGCCTATCCACACGAGTCCACCCACTGTGGTCTCGCCCCACCTATCTATTATTCCAATAGATATGCCCAACCTATCCGCTAATCCTGTTGTTGAGTCCTCCCCAAACCCAACTCGTTCACATCATTCTCAGCTGCAGCCCTTGGATCCGAGTCCTTCGCAGACTACATTAGCCACTTCTCTGGATAGTAACCCAAGTGCTACATCTGGCCCATCAGAACCTGCTGCACCGATCCGTACTCATGGCATGATTACACGAGCCATGAATAATATCTACCAACCCAAGCAGATATACCAAATGTCTAAACATTCACTGCCACCTGCTCTTGAGCCCACTTGTGTATCACAGGCCATGAAGGATCCTCTTTGGCGCCAGGCTATGAGTGAGGAATTCACTTCCCTATTGAAACATGGAACTTGGACCCTTGTCGAGAAACTTCCTCATCATAATCCCATTGGTTGCAAATGGGTGTATCGCATCAAGCGAAAACCAGATGGCAATATTAATCGTTATAAGGCCAGATTAGTGGCTAAAGGGTTCCACCAACGACCTGGCTTGGATTATAAAGAAACTTTTTCTCCTGTAGTCAAACCAGCTACAATCCGCGCGATACTTACTCTTGCCGTGTCTAGGGATTGGCCTCTTCGTCAACTAGATGTCAACAATGCATTTCTCCATGACACTTTGACTAAGGAAGTTTACATGGCACAACCAGCTAGTTTTGTTGACCTCAATGCACCTCATCATATATGCAAGCTTCATCGCTCTCTCTATGGACTCAAACAAGCCCCGCGGGCTTGGTATCATGCATTAAGTGATTGTCTCACAAAAATGGGGTTTTCTCAATCTAAAGCTGACTCCTCCTTATTTATATATCATATGGATGATCTAATTGCATATTTTCTCATTTATGTGGATGATCTCATTCTCACAGGAAATTCCAGCACTTTTATCCAGCAGGTTGTCACTTCTTTGGGCAAGGCATTTTCTCTCAAAGATCTTGGCCCATTAAGTTTCTTTTTGGGTGTTGAAGTTATCCCCACCACAGAAGGTATATTTTTATCTCAACATAAGTATATTAGGGAATTACTCTCTAAAAACGGGCCTTGAAAATGCGAAAGAGATTTTGACCCCAATGTCTACCTCTGATGTTCTCCGCCTGAATGATGGCACAACCTCTGTTGATTGAACGGAGTATAGTCGAATTATTGGTTCACTTCAATATCTATCTCTTACGAGACCTGACATTGCTTTCCCGATTTCTCGCCTTGCTCAGTTTATGCATAGACCAACGGTGACACATTGGACAGCAGCTAAACGGTTATTGCGATACCTCAAAGCGACTCTTTATCATGGTCTACGGCTTCGCAAAACTAAAGGTCTTCATCTCACTGCATGCTCCGATGCTAATTGGGCAGGCAATATGAATGACCGAACTTCCACTTCAGCCTACATCATTTATCTTGGCAACAATCCTATATCCTAGAGCACACGAAAACAGCTCGTTGTTGCGCACTCCTCCACTGAAGCTGAATATCGTGCTCTTGCGACTACTGCTTCGGAACTACAGGTGACTCTCCCTGCTGTACCAAAATTATAATGTGACAATATTGGTGCCACTCAGCTCAGCTTAAATCCTATTCAACATTCCCGCATGAAGCATATTGCCATTGATATTCATTTTGTTCGGGACTATGTTGACAAAGGTCTGCGCAATGTATCTCATATATCTACCCGTGATCAACTTGCGGATCTCATGATGAAGGCTCTTTCAAATACTCGCTTTCAAGAGCTTCGCACCAAGATCGGTGTTGCCGATGGAAGCACCGTCTTGCGGGGGCGTGAAAAGGATCCTTGATCTTAACCCTATAATCTTGGTCAGACTACCAGTCTACAGGAGCAAATCATGGACTGTTAATCTCATCTCTAAAATCATGGATAATCAACCAGTCTACAATCACAAATCATGGACACGGTTGCTGTAAATTTGCTGCTATTCCTTGTATATTGATTCACTATTAATAGGCTTCCTAGTATAGCTTTTTTGGTTTATGTATATATATAGCTTGTTGCCCTCATTTCAATTTGTGTACAAAAACCAAACAATTGTAATACACAAAGTATTTTTCTTACAACAGAACATCTGTCATTCTTTATCATTTGTTCTTCTTTATTGCTTATTTAAAAATACAATGGACAGATAAGTTTTTTTATTCTATCTTAAAGAAAATTGTGGAGAAAAAATCACAATCAAGAATAATTTATCTTAAATGTGATGGAAAAAGTTTGAGATATAAATGTAATAATGTGTAAATGCTATGAACCTTTCACGCAATTAAAATTAAAACAAGGTCTAATCAATAAAAACTGTGGTGTGATATATGTAACCATCAGTTAATGGCCACTAAACTTTCATTTAATTTCCAATTACTCAACTAACTTCAGAAGGTTACTTAACAGTTAACATTAATCCATCTTTCAAATAATTACCCATCTACCCTCCGTTAACAAACGACTCCAATTGTTAATGAAAAATCTCGTGTGACGAATGGAAATTCCATGTGGGAAGTTGAAGGCGTGAAATTAGTCCAAGTCAATAAAATTGCATCCAAGAAAACACAACTATGTAATATTTGGCTTATTTGGACAGATATCACGTAGTCAACTTGTCACGTTAGATTCTCGTTTGTCACGTGGATTTTTAGTCAACAATTAAAATTGTTTTCTTTACAATTTGGCTTAATTGTTTTTCCCAAATTCTTGACAATTTGTCCAATAAATGCAGTCTTTGAGCTGCACTAAATTTAATTCTCTAATCAACAAGATTATATTCCATTATTGGTTAGAAAAGAAAAGGAATGGCACATCAATTTTTCGTCTTTTATTTTAAGCCAAGTGCATGAAATGTTTTATTAATAATATGTGATAAAAAAAACATTATTACTTTTTTCCCATATTCATGGTAACTAAATAATTAACGAAAATCAAAATTTAATACCGGCAAGAATATCAAGCGGGGTTTAAGCATAAATTAATCAAACAATATCTATTCATCCGTTTTTTAATTTTTTTTAATTTTTAATTTTTTGATACATGAATGTATAATGTGTAGTTGCAAAAAATAAAAATAAAAATGAGAGAGGTAAAGATTAAAATCTACGGTAAAAAGTAAGAAAGAGATTAAAAATTAAGCCTATTTTTTAGTCCCATTTTTTCAAAATTTTTTTTTTTTAAAACTCATTTTCAATCATATTTTTTTTTCATAAAATAATTTTACAAGTAAATTTAAAAAGAAAATTCATATTTTTAACCACACATTCTCCAAAAAATTACTATTTCAAAACATATTTTTCCAAAAAAAAAAAAAAAAAAGAAATTGAATCAAGAGACACGAGTAGTCATTTAGTAGTTTGAAGAAAAAAAAGAAGATAAAAGAATTAGAATTTTTAATTAATATATGATCATATGTCATTAATTGAGAGAATGATTGTACAAAATGTCATCATCGTTTGTGCTCATTGCACAAATCGTTCATATCGTTTTAACTTGGCATTTATATTCTCGTTTCAACATTTTTGTGCAGTTGGTCATTTTCGTTTCAATTCGTCAATTCCTTCCGTCAAATATGGGTACTTGGCCCAAAACATCCTTATTGTTTATCTTCATTTCACAAGTCGTCCCCATCGTTTCAATTTTAATATTTAAACCTTCATATCGACCTTTCTTTTTACAAAAGGTCTTTAACGTCAATTTTCTCCATTAAAACATTATAAAATAATTTAAATAACTAATATACCCTCTTATTTAAATAAACAAATAGAAAAGAAAGAAAGAAAGAATACATAAAAAATTGCAACTAAAGTTCCAATTTTTTTAAAAAGTACAAACGGACCTTACATAAAATTATTTAAACATGCTGACAAAAGAAAGACATTTCATCCTCCCAACTAACCCCATTTACATTCACCCTCAACCCCTGCCTTCCACTACCACTAAAATAATTAAAAAGAGAATTAAAAGTATTAAAAAAATAAAGAAAGAAAATAATTATTAAAAAAAAAAAAAACTTCTTTAACATCCAATTCTACAGCATGTCGTCGGCCACCACCACCACCAATTATCTCCATTTCACTATGGCACTATTCAGGAATTTAGCTATTTTCTTGAATCAAGTTGTGTTCCAATACAATTTCGTTTTTAGCAAACTTACAAGAGGTTTTTAGGAATTTAGCTATTTTTCAACAAATTCATGTTTCTATTTTCTTGTTCCCTACACACACACCAACTTTTGAATTTTGCTAAGATTTTGTTCAAGTTTCTTTTGTCTCACAAAATGATATCTGAAAAAGAGATTTCTTCTTATATTAGATGATTCATTTAAGATCTTAATTCAAATCCCAAACCTAACTGTTCTGATTCAAGCACAGCTAAGGAGAAATCTTTTTTTCTCTTCTCCTCTTTTTTTTTTTTGGGTTCTTTGGGTGGGGGGGGTGGAGATGGAATTTTTGTTGTTAATATGTTTTAAATTATTTAAGAGCGACTCATTTGCCCTATTTGAAAATTTTAGGACTTTGACTACAATTATTTCTTTGATATATTGTTTCTTTCTTTTCGATTCATTTATTTAAAGATAATGATAAATTAGTGATTTTACAATTCTTTAATGGAGAAAATAAACTTAAGGACCTTTTATGCAAAAAAAATTCAATCTGAGGGTCTAAATATTAAAATTGAAACGATAGGGACGATTTTTCATAATGAAAATAAACAATAAGGACGTTTGCACCAATTACCCATATTTAACGGAAGGAATTGACAAAATGAGATAGAAATGACCAACTCCACAAGAAAATGTTAAAATGAGGGTGTAAATTCTAAGTTTGAAACAATAGGAATGATATGCTCAATGAGTGCAAGCGATGGAGATGTTTAATTTGTGCTAATTGCCCCCCACACACACAAAAATAAAATAAAAAAATAAAAGAAAAGGTAGAGATAAATGAATTAGCAATTATCTACAATATAAAAAATCACGTGTCATTAATTGAGTGGACAATCCACCATGTAGGATTGTCGAACTAAAACTTTTCTAGATCGGGGAAGATGATTGATTTTCTTTTTTTTTTATTTTTATTTTTTTAATTTCATTGGTTCTTTGTACTTTAAAATTATTTTACGGATGACTATATGAACCCTATAGTTTTTCTTTTTTCTTTTTTTTGAATCGATGTATCATATTTTAACTACATTTAAAGATCATTAATCTTTACTTATTTTCATACTTTTTGTCCTTAACTTTTTCATCACATTTTTATCATCAAACTTCAATTAATTCAGATGGCGGAATATGTCCATAAATTTTTGTTAAGAAAGTGTAAAAAGATTTATTTGTCCATCATATTTTTAAACAAAATAATAATAATGAATACAAAAGTGAGATTAAATATTTATCTCTTATTTTATAGTACGCTAATGAAAATATTTGGGAAAAAATTGAAATCATGATCAATATATGTTAATTAATTGAAAATTTATGAGAATGCGATGAAATAATTTTGACAGCATAAGTTTAAGAATAAGATTAAGAAATTTTAATGCAAAAATATGGTGCATTCATAAAAATCGTGAAGTTAATAGATTACTCTTATTTTAATTATTTTCAATAGGAAAGTGGGGAAATACCAGCTTTATCCTCATTAAAAATGGTTCATTAGGTCAAAAGTTGAACGAAATTCATCCAAAGTTCATTATTTCAGTGCCTATTTAACCAAGGACAGTGACTTTATTGTCAAAATGAAAGATTCATGACCTAATTGCACTTTTTTGAAAAAAGATTAGGGACCCCAAATGCAATTTTCCCTTTTTAATTAGGTCAATGGAAAAGCAGACATATATTAGCTGCTAGTAAGAAATATCAAGAATGGGGTTAAATGCATGCAGGTCACCCAACTTTAAGTGGATGTGCATCTAAGTCATCATTTTTAATTTGATGGAGTCAGATCATCCAGCTTCAATTCGGTTATAGATCTAGTCATTCATCTTCAATTTGTATAATTAAGACACTCAACTTCAATATGTTTACAAATATGGTCATTCTATGAATTGCCTCATCAATTTAATTAATATTATATTTGAACTGAACATTAAAACCAATGTACAACTATCATATATGTCTACGTAATACAATGATGCACGTTACACATTGATAAGTACATTTTATATGCTTATTCGAGTTTCTATTCTTATTTATTTATTTATCATTATATTGAGTAATATATACTTATTTTTAAGTTAAATTATGTTAATTGTAAGTAAAGCCCATATTAGATAAGTTCGGATGAAATTGGGATGAAGCAATACAAAATTGAGGAATTGGAGATCAAAATAATAAATTCTTAAAGTTGAGGATCTGTCATGCAAATAAAGAGGACCTGTGACGGACAAGAAATTAATGTGGAGGACCAAATTGCATTCGTTGGATTCTTATTATGAATCTTTTCTATATATACTTCTTATTTTTCTCTTTTGTGGGAAACACAATTTTAGAAAGAGAGACCAAGATAAATTCAAGATCGAAAAGCAAAAAACTTGGGTTTGCAAGATTTTAAAATTGAAAAAGAAGTTTATTGATACAAGATTCAATTCCTTCCTCCATTGAGATTTCGAAACCTGATTATAAACTTTATTCCTTTTTATTGTTTTTCCTTCATTACATTAGTATAAGCAGCTAGATCATTAGTTAGGACAAACAGTATAGTTTATTATGACCCTTTAATTTAATTTTCAAAATTCTAGTAGTTACATTATATTTTTGACTTCATTTATGGAATTTAATGCTTTGAATTACTTGGTCAATAATTCAATGATATATGATTCTGTAACCAACCAAAATGTAAATTTTTAGATTTATATTATATAATAAAATTTGGTAATTTGGATAAAAGAGTAGAGATACCTTTCATGGTTAGTGCGGTTGTTACATGAACATTTAAAATTAAAGAAATTTAATTAAGGCTTATTTGGATTCACATAGAGATATGGTGAATTGACTTACTTAAATATAATCAATTTAAACTCTAAGCCCATGTTTGAGCCACATTATTTTCATCATAAAGGATTTTTGAATAGTGTGTTGATAGAAAATGTGTGGTTAATAAATAAAGAAAAGTTTTAGATTTGCATGTAAAATTATTTTATTGAAGAATGTATGGTTTGAATGATATCAAATCACTGTTTAAAAGTGTATTTTTTTATTTTGATAGAATATGGGTCAAAAGGGCCAAATTGGTAAATTGAATAATTGAGTAGAATTTGATTGAACACTACAATAACTAAAAAAATCTTGATTAGTGAATTAAATGTGACCAATAGATAAAATTATAAGTCCTAACATTCACATTCATACTCTAAAAGCTTAATTTAATTAATTGTGTGTGTTAGATTAATTTAGTTCAATTATGCCCATTTGATTCCCATTTTGGTAAGAATGAGAATTAAAAATATAGTCGTTACGGGACCTACACAAGAGGTAAAAAGTCAAATATGATGACTTGATGTGGTGGATAACGGTCATATTTTTCATTTTTGTGGCCCAAGAACAGGAATCAAACGGAGGACTATAATTTAGATAATAAGTCACAATTTATTCTTTCTTTTCTAAAAAAAAATAGAAATTAAAAATTAAATAACAATCCTCGTGAATCATTCGGACTCATAGGTCCATTTTATTACTTAACACCCATTTTAAAATATTTTTTAACAAAATCATATAAGTCAAAAGCACATTTTTACATGTTAGCTATTAATAGTTTTTAACACCGAAGGTCAACATTATTAGCTTGTTAAATTGATAGTAAAGAAAAAGTGCTTAAATCTGCAAGTAAATGAAAATGCGTGAGTTGATTGTGCTAAATTGAAAGATGAGAGACTAGATATATAATTAAATCGAAGTTGGGTAATGTGATTGCATCAAATTGAAGATGAACGACCTAGATATTTTTACTCAAAGTTAGGTAACCCGCCATTCATTGACCTCATTTGCAAATTGCAGGTGCATTTCCATGCTACTATAGTGGATTTGACTTGTTACAAGGGTTGACCTCAAGTGATTGGGCTTGAGCTGAGCTAGTGGAATCGAGTTGTTTGAAGTATACCTATTGACATCACAATATTAAGGTGTCGCTGAGCATGACTTGTGACATTCGAAACTTCGTCAACAATTAATAAATAATTAAACTCTCACGTGATTAATTTAACCACGAAGCATGCTCTTAATCCCGTGCTTCTCTTCATCATGTAATTCAAATCTTACATGTGCAAACATATATATGCATAGTTTGCATTTGTGATACGAGGATTTATTGTATAGGGAGCTCGAAAA
>NC_036242.1:26097618-26109977 GCF_002742605.1 Olea europaea var. sylvestris | reverse complement strand
AAGGAATAGAATTGGTCATATTGATGGACTGCAAACATTAAATTAGATGAAAATTTGAGAGTCAAATAAAATTGTGAGATTGTCTAATGGTTTAACTAACAATCGTTAATCAATCGCGACAAGGAAAGCCAATATTCAAATTTATGAATAAATTTCAACGGCTTCTCCTGACATATATGAATTACGATCGTTACAATTCCTAATCAATCTAAAGAATAAGTTTAGTTGCCAAAAAATATAAATCTTTGATGAAAATATATTATGTCAAGTATTGAGCTTGCAATTATAATAAATCGTTAATCTAATTTGCTCATTGAACGAGCAAATAAGGGTGACACACAAGGTTTGAAAATTATACCAGCTCATTCTGTTCCACATGGAGGGATGTCAATGCATTGAAAATTTTGAAGAAAAATTGTGCAATTGAGTAGGTATATTTTTAAAGTATAGTAGTTAGCAAGAGGGTAAAAAAATTTCACCAGCCGTCCGTTGACTGAATTAGCATATAAATTCGTAATTATAAATTTACAAGTAGAATTCATGAACTCCATTAATGAGAGGGGTCAAAATTTATAAGTCTTGGTTTAACTCATTCGTGGCGAACAATGTCAAGTAATATGGATGATTCGATGGTACGTGTTCTGGCTAGCTCGATATCACTATCAATGCCAAGTAATAAGGACGATTCGATCGTACACGTTTTGACTTGCTCGATCTCACTATTACTTAAAAGTTAAATCTTAAAAGGGCTTCAGACAACCATACACAAGACAATTTGGCATTTGTCATAATTAGGTGTTGTGTAACATAATTACAAACATTTGACCATACGAAATTTGCCAGCTAAAAAGTAAGAGTATGACGCCTAAACTTGTGAAGCATTCGAAAACGTGCTACCAAATTATGGCGTGTCTTTAGCATTGCTGTCTGAAAAAATTTTCAAAGATTTATTTAAATATTACAGTTCTAAGGCAGGTTAAATATTTCAATTATGATTGAACTTTTGCGGTTGTTATTCAATTATTATTGAACTTTAAAAGTTTTTCAAGTTGTCGATGAATTTAACAAAATATTATCACATTCATTTTTGCCATTTTAAAAGTTGATTACGTTTACTTGACATGCTTTTTACATTAGTGCATGCCGAGTCACCAAAATCACAAGTGATATGTGTTTTTAATGGCAATAGAATTCATTTGAGAAAGTTTAGAGCCAACTTTAAAAATTTTTGAAGTTTAATGAAAACTGAGAAACATAGAAAATTTCAATGCCAACTAAAATATGTAAACCTGCTAAGACCGACACTAATATTTACTTAATTTTCATGTAAGAACGATGCTACCTGAGTTATCATCACCAAGCCTTATTAAGTTTTGAAATCGGTCATAGAGTTCCTACTTTTAATTCTTTGTTCGAACAAATCAAGAAATTTTTGAATATCTTGACTTAAAGACGAACTATTTTTTAAGACATGAATGATAAGTGTGATTATCACACTTATTGGAGCTACTAAAAGAGGGCATTTGAGAGTGTTTATAATAAATAAATACTTAATTTTTCTTATTTAATGGTTAATTTCGGAGAAAAATCGGTATGAACGTGAACGGAAGAAAAAAGGGACCATTTTGATCAATTGGATTGAAGTTATGCAAATCTTCTCATTGACGACTATTGAAAGGCATTTGAAAGTGGAAGGACCCACTATGCTATTAGTGGGGACTTGGAATGAACCAAAATTTGATAAGGAGGATCAAAACACAATGGACTGGAATACATTGGTCTTTGCGATTGCAAGGGCCAAAATGTGAGCAATTGCAAGCAATGTTTAGAATATCAAGGAGCCACCGTATGCGATTGCATAGGGTAAAGCAGGGGAAATTCACAGATTTCCTAATTTAACTCCAACTCTTATTCTTGATAATTTAGGACTCATTTTTAGACATGTTTTCGACTTTATTATATATAGTTTTAATCATCCTTCTTATTTGGAAAGCACAATTGAAGGGAGAGAAACATAGCAAAATCTGGAGTTTCCAAGATTTGAGTTTGAATAAAAAGATTTTGGTACAAGATGTTGTCAAATAATTAGTTGCAGTAAATTGCAAAACTATAAAAAACAGTAAGTAGAACTTATCGATTGATGGAGTCTCGTGACAACATGGGATCTTAAAGTGAAATTGCTCCCCGTTAACTGCTACAACATCAGTCAACAATTACTCCCAAGATTACAAATAGTTTCAAAACTCTCAAGTGTGCTCCATATATATATATATATATATATGTATATATATATACCTCCTTCATGATCTAAAAATATTTGCAATTTGTAATGAATTGTGGATAATGGGTTGTTAAAAAATAATCATATTATAGTGGCTAATTTGATCCATTAAATAATTTCATGAATGATTAAAATAAATAAATAAAAAAATCATTTTAATTAACGAAACCTAAGGCCCCAAGGTCCAATAAAGACTTTTAAATTGTTGCGTGGGATGTGACCTAAACCCGTGACTTGAACCCCTAAACCATACTTTCTACCAATCGGACACTTCGTCTAAATTAGTTATTTTTTCACATAGTATGTTTATAGTATAAATATCTAACAATTCACTACATGAAATAAATAAGATATAAATATTGTTCAGTAGTACGGCAGAAATCATGCTAGCTTAAGTGTCTATCAATTTGAACATTTGCTTTGTATATTTTATCAAGTTTGCTAACTGTAGAGTGAACTGTCTTGAACTCTATATTTATGGTTGCAAACTAATACAATAGAGCGCACACACATGACTTCTAAAACATGCATCGAGTTCTCGCAGTGGTGTTTAACCATGAACATTCCTAATTTCTTTTAGCGCTCTAGAGACTTAACTTCAATTCTCTTAGGAAGCAGCCCAATTTCCATATTCAAATATTTGCTTCCATCAAGAGTGCACTATAGTTAAACACCCCAGTGAATATAAGTTATAATAAGCATTAAGAGCATTAACTCATCATCTGATCAATACAACTGGTACTACTCATCATATGGAGGGGTTTAGAATAAATCCAATGTAGAACACTCATAGACTACTTCAATAACTTTGTTGTCCTATTGAACTTTGTCCATGGGATCTCCAATCTCAATGTTAGATTTTCATTATCGATGATCTAGTTTGTACTAGGCTTTAGTCCAATCCCCCTGTTATCACTTGATTTCATATAGTCAATTGCTATAACACCATTCTTAAGCAGTTGATGCACAATATTGTGCCTCCTACGAATATGTCTAGACTTTTCATTTTAGAATGAATTTTGAGATCTTGAAATAGATGATTGACTGTTACAATGGGAAAAAATAGTTGAAAGTGGTTTAGACCACAAAGGAACATTCGTAAAAAAATTCCTTAACCATTCAACATTCTCACTTGCCTTATCTAAACCTATAAACTTAGGTTTCATAGTAGATCTCGCAATGTAGGTTTACTTAGTAGATTTCAAAGATACAACACCTCCTAGTAATTATTATCCACTCGTAGATTTACTTTCATCGGTATCGAAAATTCAGTTAGTATTACAATATCTCTCAAGTACAATAGAGAATTTGATATAATGTATTCATCAGTTGAAAGTGTATCTCAAATACCTCAAGACTCAAATGAGAACATCCCAATGTTCATTGATAGGTTTATTAGTATATTTGCTAACTCTACCGATCGCATGTGCTATATCAGGTTTTGTATAGTTATGAGATACAAGAGACTACTCAGGGGCAGATCCAGGCATGGGCTGGCCCAAACTACAGCCCGTACTTGCCCAAACCTAGATCCAGGTAGTCCACAATATCATTTTATTTTTGGTTGAGCCCATTTCATTTGATTGAGCATCCCGTGTCCAACTGCCAGCCCATGTCCAACCAAAAAAAAGAAAGATACCTTGACCCAACTCCATTTTCTTGGCCCAAACAAAATTTAAATTTCAATATCGTATAAACTAAACCCAAACTTAAAACCACATCCATTTCTAACCTGTTGGCTTCCTCCCCAACTCCTTCACGCTCAATCTCAGTCTCGGTCTTGGTCCATAGCCATTTGCCAATGGTCCATAGCCAGCGCCCAGCGGTATGTATTTTCAATTTTGCCATTTTGGAGTTTAGTTTCTTGTATTTTGTAACTTGGACCGTTTTTATATATATTTTTAGATTCTAGTACTTAATATGGATTATTGAGATTTGAGAATGGGTTGTATTTGAGAAATAGAATACAAATTTTATTGGAGTTTGGGTTGTATGGATGAAACAAAATAAAAATTTTTTTACTCTTCTTTCCTTGTGCTGAGCCTTTCAATTTGCAAAATTCAAACCTTATTATATATTATTTTTCTTTATTTATTTATGTTTTGATTTGTTGTTTGTTTGCCATGCTGGTTGCATTGGAATTTAATTTGGATTCATGTTTATGGAATTTTACTCTGATGACATTGCCACATTACAGTTTTGGATCTTCCGTTTATTAATTGGGCATTTGGGTGTGATAACATTGATTTTATAAATTACATTTGCTAGGTACTGAAACATTGTTTGATGAATTCCTGAAACTGTATGACATCCCAAATCACTTGTCTAAGCAAAGCTTATGCCCAAGGTTATTGTTACAGTTTACTAGGTATGAAGAATCAGAAAGAAAATTAAAAAAGAGGAAGAAATTGTGTTGAATGCATTTTGCCTTTTTAACCTTCCTTCCTGGGGTGGATAGGGTATTTCGATTTATAGGCTATTGACTCTGTTTTTCATTTTCTTCTATCCAAGGGACTTATTTGATCTTCTTTCTTCTTCTTGATTTTGTCCGTTTATTCGCAGTCACAAATGGTTGGAATAGTTTCTAAGAAAATGGCATTTGCATTATTAATTCATTCATGCTGGAGAGATCTTTGTCTAGTGTCTACAAACTAGAAACATACACCCTAGTAAGTAAATGTCCCCATCTCTCTACTTATTGCCTTGCCAACAAAATATTAAATTGAATGTTATCGCATATTTGTCTATATTGCCTTGTCGGTTTAATGATTGTTGTTATTATCTTGTCGATTTATTTTGTCTATGTTGCTTTGTCAGTTTAATGAATTTTAGTCCATACACCAAAAATTCCTGGATCCACCCCTGAGACTACTGATCACACTATCATATTCTAAAGTAGAAACACTAGGACCTAAATATTTTCTCAAGTGACGGCTTGCATCATAAGGTGTTTTTTCAGGAATACAATTGTATTTGTTAAACTTCTTAAGCACTTTTTCTACGTAATGATATTAGGTTAAAGTAATTCCTTTGGAATGTTTTAATATTTCAATTCCTAGAATAATATAAACAAGACCCAAATCGTTCATTGCGAAATGTTTTTTAAGAAATTGTTTAGTCTTTGTAACACCTCAAATTTTTCTTACTATTTTCTATATGGACTTAAATTTAATATTGATCATTTAGCAAATAAAATAGTACATCTCTAGATTTGTCATCGCATTAAAAGTCTGAAGGTTGAAGTGGTAAACTTGACCCGCTTATTTGCATAAATGATTTATTTCCTTACGTGCACTTTTAGAATTTATCGAAAACTATTTGAACCGAATATTTAAGTATTTTTGAAGTGGATTAAAATATATTAAATATTATACTCGTTTTGTAGCTCATGTTAATGGTTATTATATAATAGAGGAAAACAAACAGGTTTAATATAATTAAATTAATTAAACCTAATTATCCTCATTAATCTTGATAATAAATGAATTTATTATCATCACCAATTCACCTTTAACCTATAGGGCGTTTTTCCTATTAATGATTACATGACTGTTGCGTGTAGTTGTGTGTATATATACGCTTTTACTTTTAAAAAATATAATTTCACAACTCCATTCATGTGCACATTCACACACGTAAACTACATTGTTGAAAGGATTTTACTTTTATATTATCTACAAGTCATTTTCAGATAAATTCTTGGATATCAATTGAGGTAAGAATATATCGTGTAAAGTAGTAAATTCTTATTTCTTGATATTTATATAAATTTTGGCATGAAATATTCTAAGGCCTTCGGATCGACTGCTACGTTAAATCCTACTGGATGAACCGTTTGATCAAATATGTTAAATCCTACACAATGTGAGGATTTTTAAAAAGTTCATTGAGCTCTAAATTTAAGAAATGTCGGTGCGTTATGTTAGTTTTATATTTATATCATATGAATAAGAATGTGTACGCATTCTTACTGAGTGTTTTCAAAATAATCACTCTTACTAAAATTTCATATTAGAATGGTCATGTGCACGCGTGGAATATTGACCGAGTGGTGCTTATGAGGTCGTCAAGCAAAGTTTTAAAAAAATATAATTATCAACTTTTATTTGAATAATATCTTATGTTAATGCACGTTATTTAATATTTTTAAAGATCCAGCATTCGACATTTTATATTAAATCGTAAATTAATAGTTTGAAATGGAGTATTTCAAGAATTATATTTAATATGAAAATTTTTTACTTAAGGGTGATATATTCAATTGAGACTTTTAAAAACTTTGAGGAACTTTTATAGATTTGTATGGAATTAGTGGAAATCTTTTGTAGACTTCTATGGACTTTCATTTTAAAATATTTATAGACTTTTGAAAATTTTTATTTGAAATAGAATTCACGTTGATCTAGTACAATTGTGTGAAATTCTAACATACGAGTTGTTAGTTCCCACAATTCCCACCCTACCCCTTCTTCTTTCCATGTAATAAAAACATTTAAAAAAATAAAAATTTAAGACCTTAATTAAATAAATAATAATAATAATTATTATACATATATATATGATTCAATATTATTAGTATAGTATACTTTTAAAAATAAATAAAATAAATATATTTAAATTTAATTATAGATTATTCATCTAAAATTTTATAATTTAATAAAAAATAAATATTTTTCACAAAAAATGAATGAAAAAAGAGGAAAAAAAAAGCTACAGGATTCCAATTTAATTTTTCATAGAAAATAAAGATAAATAATAAGAGAGAGAAAAATTAATGGAAATAAATATAATCAATAAAAAATAAATTTTAATCATACATGTCCATAGAAGGTTAATGGAAATAAAGATAAAAAAAATGTGAAATCTCCCAAAATCTCGTAATTAATGATAGACAAATTTTAAGATCTTATATGAGTACTTTCTACTTAAAAGTTAGTATTCTAGAGACTTTTATAAAAGTATCTAAAATTTGAATACACCGTAATTTTTAGAGAGTCTCAAAAAGTCTCGATTGAATACCCCTAAACTTTTTAAATTACAAAAGGTCATTCAAAGTCTCAATTGAATGCACTCGCCTAAGTTGTTATTTTATTGTTATTGAAATATCGATTACAATTTCGAATTCAACCCTTAATAAAAGTGATATTTCCACTTAAATTAGACAAAGAAGATTTTGATAACACCTCGAGCCTATTATTATAAAAGAATAAAATAATGAAGGTGAAAAAGATTTCAGGGTGTTACAGTCTTATAAACCACATTTAAACTAGTTCTCATTATCGACATATCATCAACATATAAGTAAATTATCACACTACAATTATTTTCAAATTTTCAATATATGCATTTATCTGCTTCATTTATCACATAACCACTAAATGTCAAAATTGTATCAAATTTTTCATGTCATTGTTTAGAAGCTCATTTAAGGCCATAAAAAAAAATAATAATAATAATTTAAGCTTGCATACTTTGTCATCGACACCTTCTACAACAAATCTCTCAAGTTTGTCCATATAAATCTCTATTTAAAAATGCAGTTTTAACATTCATTTGATGTATAAGATCATATAATGAAGCACTAATGGTTAACATCCTAATAGAGGTAATCTTAATAACAGGTGAATAAGTATCAAAAAAGTCAATTCCTTCTTTTTATCTATAGCCTTTAGTTACAAATCTTGCTTTAAACTTATCAATCGAACCATCATATTTAAGTTTTTCTTAAACAACCATTTACATCTAATTGTCTTACATCGTTGAGGTAATTCTACTAGCTCCCAAGTATTATTAAACATGATCAAATCATACTCCCAAGTTTATAACTTCCTTCCAAAATAGAGAATCTAGTGAATACATGGCTTCGCCAAAAACACTAGGATCATCCTCTACCGAGTAGCTTAGAAAATCAGGATCAAATGAAGTGGTGGTCCTAGGTCTTTCGCTTCTTCTAATTCACTAGACTCCTCTCTAATTCTAGGAAGAACACTAAAAGAGTTACTTGGTCCTTCAAATTTTTCTTCAAATGAAAATATGTTTTCAAAAAATTCAGCATCTATAGTTTCAAAAATTATGTTCTTTTTCAATCAATTCATTTTTAGAGTCAATGATTAAAAATCTGTAGGAATTTACTTTGAAGAGCATAGCCTATAAAAATGCAATCAATAGTTTTCGGACTAAGTTTAGTTCTCTTAAGCGCTGGAATAGAAATTTTAGCTAAACACGTCGACACTTTAAAATATTTGTATGAAGGTATTCTATCATTTCACATTTAATAAGGGGGCTTATTATTATTTTTACTGAAAATTCTGTTAAAAATTTAACATGCAGTCAGAAGGGTATTCCCCCCATATGTAAAAAGATAATCCAGAAGAGTTAACATTGAAATGACCTTATCTTTAAGAGTTTTATTTCTTCTTCAGCTGCACCATTAGATTGGGAAGAGTAAGGTGAAGTAGTCACGTGAAAATACAATTATCAGCACAAAATTCGTCAAAATCACTGGTATATTCTCCTCCCTTATCAGATCTTAAAATTAGTTTTGTCTAGCTGATTTTTTTACTTAACTTTTATAAGAAATAAATATAAAATAACTTTTCTCCTTACATTTAAGAAGATAAATGTAACAATATCGAGAATAGTCGTCAATGAAAGTTAAAAAAATATTTATTTTCACCAGGAGTATTATATTTTTTTAAATCGCATAAATCAAAATGCATTAAACTTAAAACTGAAGTGCTTCTATCAAAATGAGGGGATGGTTTTCTAGTATAATAAGATTCAAAACAAGTTTTACATTTCGTATTTGAAAAATTATTAGTCTTGGGAGTGTTTTCCAAACACATCAATTTTAACGAAAGCTATATTAACGTGTCCAAATCTAGCATGCAACAAATCATAAGAATTAAGCAACTAAACAAAAGAATTAGATGCTCCATTATTAGTCATAGAAACATTGAGTTTAAACAGACTTTCATGAACATAATATTTCCCAACAAAAGAACCATTCTTAGATAGTACAACTTGATCCCTCTCAAATACAATCTTAAATCCTTTTTTTTACTGAGATAAATTCAAACACTATATTATTTTTTCTAATTTCATGTACACAAAGACATCTTTTAAATTAAGACATTTTTAGAAGTAAATTTGTCACAGTTCCTTTTCCCTCGATCTTAAAGGAAGAAACATTTCCAATAAATAGACATTCTCCATGGTTTGCAAGAGAGAATGAAGAAAATGCACCTCTCGTGTAGCAAATATGATTGGTAGCTCTAGAATCTACTCACCAATCTGTCATATTGCTTACTGGATTAACTTTTTTTTTTTACCATAAAAGGAAAATTTCCATTATCTACTATGTATGCCTAGTTTTTCACAACTTTTCCTTTCCTATTTTTGCAATCCTTTGCAAGGGGTCTGGTTTACCACAAACAAAGCAGTCACCTGCAATCTTATTTTAAAATTAGGGTTAGACAGATTGTCCTTTCCTACGAATTGCTTTTCATTGTTTCTGTCTTCACAATTATGACCCTTGGTAAAATTTTCGACAAAGTTCTTACTACCAGATCTTCCTTCAACAAGGTTAGCCTTGGTATCCAAATCTGGTCTCTCCCTACGTTCTTCCATTCGATTGTCCTCCTCAATTCTAATCCTGATAATCAAATCCTCTAAGGATATTTCTTTTCTGTTATGTTTCAAACTGTTTTTATATTCTTTCCAAAATTATGGTAATTTTTCAATTTAACATACATTTGAAAACCCTCACAGATTTTATATCGATCAGCAATAATTTTATGAATTATAATCTGTAATTCTTCAATTTGATTGACCGCCGTTCTAATGTCATCCATTTTAAAATCTAGAAAATTTCCCACAACAAATTTCTTAGTTCCAACATTTTCGATAGCAAATATTCTTTTTAAGCAATTAGCAGATTTACTCGTCTAATAAATATCATTTAAATCTAAACTCAAGCAATTCAAAATATAGTTTTTGCACTTATAATCCTTATGTTGCCACTTAGCTAAATCTTCTGTTTTCTTATCAATAAGCTTATCAGCAATTGCAGCAGCAGGTCTATTAGATTCAATAGTATCAACAATTTTAAGAGTTGTCAAATAAAATTGCAACTTCATTTGCCATCTCTTAAAATGTAGCAACCCAAAAAAAATTTATAAATAAAAAATTATTTATTTTGTATATTATATAAATTCCTATTTTATCTGGGTCAAATAAATTAGATTTTGATAGAGCAATTATAAGTATATCAATATTGTACTCGTTGGATAGCTCGTAATTAATTAGAAATCTTTGAATCGAGAAAAAGTTATTTTAGATAAGAATACATTAAGTTAGACCCAATTGAATGAAAATAGTATAAATATAATTTTATATAGATTATAAATCAATTCAAGTTTCTCCCTCAAAAAAAAAAAAAAAAAAACGTGTGAGATGAGATTTTTATCATTATTTATTAGTTTTGAATTAGAGATTCCTAGGATGACACATGTTTTCACTATTTTACTATTCGAGTTACAACAAAATTCCCCATACATACATATACGATTGGATAGAGATAGTGGATATCTTGTAGTTAAATAAGATAATAATGAAATACATTGTGAGTAGACATTATATATATATAGGTATGATGAAAAGTTTTACTCACACCAATTCACACATACGGTAGGTAAAGAGAGAGAGAGAGAGAGAGAGAGAGAGATAATAGCATTAGAAATAAAGTTTGCATACATTGAATATTTTAATCACGTATTTTTCAAAGCGAAGAAAAGATTTTGAACGTGATTTAGATTTTTCTAACAAGGTAAGATATTTTAAGTGCGAGTATTTTTGTTTCCTTATACGTTTATGTTTAATAAAAAATGCATGGATTGCCAGTAGACATTCGTTTTTTTTTTAAGATATGAAATCCTACGAGATTATAAGAGGACATAAGATGGGTGTGTCACTTGATCACCGATATACTTCATAAGATCAAATGGTATGAATTGTAATTTTTATTGTTATATATATGTATATGGAAACTGCATATATCTTATTGGGGTTTTCGAATACTCACTCTTACAAATTTTTATATGTTAATTCGGATCGACTGGAATTGTGGAAGGACAGTGATATGGGCTGCTAAGTGGATCAAATGAAAAGAAAAAGAAATAAGTTTGGCGTCTTTAAATTTAACAATTAGTTTAATTTTGTTCCAAACGTGTTATTTGAATTAGTTAGGAATTTATGTTATGTTTAGATAAAATTTTCATATTTTAAATTTAGATTTATAAATGTTGCAGTTATTTGTTTTATAAAGAATTTTATTTTTATAATTTCGAACTTAAAATAAAGAAAAATGAGTTTTTCATAATGTTCCGGAGTTTATAGAAAATTGGGGCGTTACATAAAATTCTTTCCATCTAATAATTCAGATTTTTTCAAAATACTTGGGAACAAATATATCTACTGAAAACACAACAACTAATTATAAACGAAATTTCACTTTAAAATGTTGCCAAATAATTAGTTGTAGTAAAGTGCAGAACTATAAAATGCAGTAAGTAGAACTTATCGAGTGATCGACTCTTATGACAAAAACAATGTCTTAGAGTGAAATTGTCTGCCATTCACTGTTGAGACCTCTGTGAATAATCAATTCAAGGATACAACGATGAAAAAAATCATTTGTGCAGCATTCACAAATGATTTTGGAACTCTCAAGTGTACTCCAGAAAATATATATAAAACTCAAGTATGAAAATTATGGAATATAAAAATTATAATTTCAATTGTGATGTAATTTTTTCAAAATCATATGTGTATTTATTATATAGGCAGAATAAATATAACTGCCTCTACCATGATCCAAAAATATTTATAATTTTTATTGAATTGTGGATAATGGATTGTTTATAGTGGATTGTTAAAACAGACATTATGTTGGCTAGTTTGACTCATTAAATAATTTCGAAAATAATTAAAATAAATAAATAATATTATTTAATCAAGGAAGCCTAGTAGTCTAATGCCCAATCAAAGATTAATTATTACGTGGGATGTGACCTGAACC
>NC_036242.1:26093833-26097605 GCF_002742605.1 Olea europaea var. sylvestris | reverse complement strand
AAAATTCCACACTTTCCACCAATTTGACACTTAAATTAAATTAATTATTTCATTCACATTGTATATTTATTGTATAAATATCTAACACAAGATCGTATTCTTTAATATCTAACACAAGATCATATTCTTTTTCTCCATCTTTACTTAAAAGCCTAGTGACGAACTCTATTATGTTTAATTATTATATTTTCATTAGTAAGAGTAGCTAAATTCATATTTAAGGCAAACAATATAATCTATGCGTGATCATTTATTTCAATTATCAAGATTCTTTCAATTTAATTCTTCGTATTGATTTTATTTATGAATTTTAATACTTTTGATTAATTGGCTACCAATTCAATAAATTGTGAATTTATACGAATCGACAAGTAAGTTATAGTTTAGACCATATAGTATAATTTTGTAATTTAGATAAAAGAATAGAGATATGCTTTTATGCTTATCGTGGTCGTTAATAGGTTCTTAGAACTTGAATGCATTTGGTTAAAAATTATACAAATTCACATAGAGATATGATGAACTGATTTAGCTAAATATGATTGATTTGAACTCCAGAAGATAAATTGATTCATTTAGAAGAATTCGATGAATATGACATTGGTTAATGAAGATTGATATGTGGATTAAAAATAATCACTGGGTGAAATCATAAGTCCTTACATTCTTGTTCATAAGTTGAAACCCTAATTTAAGTCAATTGTGTACTTATAGATAAATTTAGTATTAGAAGATAATTTAAGTAATTAATCAAGCATTATTCTTTGGTTTTTGTCAATTAGGAGTTAGGAATAGTAATTAAGAACTAAATAATAGTTTCAAGGAAATGCAATCATCCGGACTCATTGATTCACTATATTACTTATTTATGATATTGTAATACTTGCGATAGAAATCATGCAACAATGAACAAAGTGAAAGTGATGCAAAAATACATTAAATCACTTTTTCATCCTTTTGAATATCATATTTAAAACATTAATCACGTAGAATAAGATGATGTCTATTTCTCTCGCAAGCGGACAAATCATTACAAGTATTAAAGTGATGAGTGAGTAGCGTTTCTTGAAGATTGGTTATCAACCTTACTTTAAACACAATTAATTCTGACACTAAAACTTAATTATGTTGATGGTTTTATATATCTATTTTCTAAATTAGTAACTAAATTTTATAAATTGAGCATGCACGAAGATTTATAGAGTAAAATTCAACAACGTAAGTACTAGAATTACGAATCCACCTTTGTGATATATGAATTAATTATCAATTATCCGTTCTTGCCAATTCTTGTCCTAAGTTGAAAGCAATAATCATATATTAATCAATAGCATCTCTTGAATATATAAGTATGCATTAAATTACAAAGATTACTGTTAGTGAATTCATAGGTCATAATGATATATCTAACTACAATATATTCCTATGTAGTTTGTTATCATATGCTAATATATATCGAATATCTCAAAAGTAATATAAATTACAAACACAATCTAGTGGTCATTAAGAATCAAATCAAAATAATAAAATAATAAAAATCAGCCTAAAAGACAATTTATAAACAAAAACAAGCAACTTCAAATTAATTCAAAACAACAAAGTGTATAGCTAGACGTAATTAAAAGTCAAGAATACGAAGTTTGAGATGAGTACATTACCCTGAAGAATAGATGGAAAAGATATTTATAACCCTTTGAAGGGGGGAAAAACGTGTTTCACAAAACACAATTTAAATAAAGGCAATTTTGTAATTATCAATGCTGCCTAGTTGGATAGGATGGTCCAAATAGCAACTCCAATTGGCAGAATTGATGATTCCAGGATTGGCTTGTGATTCATTTGACTTAGCCCAGTTTGAGCCACATTCTAGAAAAAATGCATTATTCATTTCAAATTAATGAGAAATGTGTGGTTAAAAAATAAAGAAAAGTCTTAGAGTTGCGTGTAATATTATTTTATTGAAGAATATGTAGTTGAAATGATTTCAAATTATTGTTGAAGAATGTATTTTTTTGAAAATAATGTGGCTTAAACAAGCCCTTAATCAACGACTGTGATCATTCCAGGGTTTAATATGACTTTTGGCTAGTTTGAGCTTCATGCAGTAAGTCGTATGGTTTTTGGTTTTGGATTGTTTTACATGTACATTAGAGTTTACACCTCAGGTACAAGTGCATTTCATCATTGACAAGTGGAAAAAGTTATTTTTTCCTCCACCAAAGATGAAATGCAACTTGCCCATTATGTACACTAGGGTATGAACTCTTATGTATATGTAGCATAACCTTTTGGATTTTAAGTCTGGAAATTTTCTGGTGCGTAAACTTAGTGTAAAAATCTTGTAAAGGTGTCAGCTATAGAAACTTTAGGATTGTGATATTGGCTATGTGTCGTGGTTCCGTTCTAGGCACTTTCGTGTCTTAGGTTGGTTTGGTTGTGTCATGTTTTGGAAATCCTAGTGGATTGATGACCAAAATTGAGCATCAATTTGGTTCCATTGTACGTCTCTCTCTCTCTCTCTCTCTCTCTCTCTCTCTCTCTCTCTCTCTCTGTGAAGTGGTTTTGCACATAGTAGAATCGGTTGATTCTTGAGCCCTCTCAGATTAGGCACTTTTGTTGAATTGGGTAAACATTTTTTTATGTGTTCTCATGTTATTTACTTGCTGTCTTTTTATACTTCATCATCAGTTCAATTTATTTGGGCAAAAATCCCAACACCCTTCAATCTTTAATCTCTGCAGTTATCTTGAATTATGCTGTCGTCTTCAATTATTTGCCCGAACATGGATGATTTATTGCTTCAGATTGCTCTAAGGACTTGTATCTCGAATCAAGGAATGTTATAAAACATAGGAATATACTATGAGGATTTTCAAATTTATATAGACATCAAGAAGTCTCCACAATCGTGTTTAGAAAATCAAGATCCTAAAAATTTAGCTTTCAAATCACACCCACCGAAATGTGGTATCGAGGGTCCTGTCGGGCACCCCTGACAGTGCCAAGGCAAAACTCCAAAAACTTGACAAGGAGCTTTCAGGATTTGATCAGGGGACTGCCATTGAGGCCTACATGCCAAGACGTTGCAACTCGAGCCCTTCATCTAGAAATTATGCACATTTTGATTCTAGATCACTATGTTCCTACAAGTTTAGTCCCCTGATTTAGCTTTTCGTACACTCTGGTCCCTCATACTTTAAACCATCACACTTAGGTCCTATTACTCCCAATTGCATCCGAATTGGTCTTTCATCATTTAAGCACTTCAATTTTGATCCTCTAAAGTATTGAGAAAGTTCAAGTTGGTCCATAAACTATCCAAAGTTAGAATTTGGCCCCTAAAACTTGTGTATTCATCTAATCATCAATTCGAAAGCTTTCAGTTGAGTCCAAACATCTTGGTAGCTCTTCAGTTGCATCCTTTTTTCTCCAATTATCCTCCAATTCACCTCCTTTATGTTCGTCTTTATACAAGTCAGGGTTTCACCTATAAAGCATTATATACACTAAATCAAGTAGAAATTCAAGCAATTAATCCATATTATGCAAATTTAAAGATTTAGATAAACAAGTAAAATACACTTATCGTAAGACAAAATTATTTGCTTTTAGTATAAATTCACCATTAGTTCTTATTTTTATTGAAGATGCTTTTATATTTATGAGCATGTTTGTGGACTTTTGCAAGCAGCAAGACTCTTAATGCTGATTAAAAAAAGGCTTTAAAAAAGCTGGCTTTTTTTTTTTTTTTTTTTTTAAAAAAATTTAGGCC
>NC_036242.1:26081793-26088795 GCF_002742605.1 Olea europaea var. sylvestris | reverse complement strand
TTTTTGTCTTTAAAAATGTTGAGCACGGTCTAATCCTACGTATCAAATAACTCATAAGTAGGGGTGGAATTTGTGGTTGGAATAGAAAGAGTAGTTAAAGTGAGTAGTATTTAGGGGTTGTGATTAGGGTTTTAGAATGAGCTAGAAGTGGCGTGGAGGTAAGGGGATAAAGGGGGACCATTTTGCTCTCAGTAGTGCAGTACTGGATGTACACATATAAATGGATGCAAAAACAATTGTAGGTTCAATTTTGCTCCTTGGATAGGGATTGCTAACAGGGAGGGCAACAAGGTGGAGTGGCAGGAAGGGATTGGGTTAGTATTTCTTTCAAGCTGTCCAATCATGTATTGACAAATGCCTCCTCTATCATTGAATATGTCGTTGAGCCTATCACTCTAGCAAAATTGTTGTAGGTTTTGTCTCTGGTTACTCATTTTCACTTGTTTTTGGCTGTTGGATGTTTATGTGATGGTAAGGACAGAGTGGTGGGCAATGCATGGGAGTCTTTAAAAAGCACTATCTTTAATATGTAATAATACGCTTTCATTAATTCATTTATAGGCCCTAAGTAATGTCAAATGTCAATCAAAGTTTTCAAAACATTGTCAACTACGAACCTATCAGACTTTAAAAACCTCATAAATGGTTTCTTTTTTCTTGTGCAAAGGAAAATTGAAGTCTCTTTGGAAAAATTGGTAATTTGGTCCCTAACTTCTTGTCTCATTGGCAAATTGATTTCAAGATTTTAAAAAAGAAATAGGTTGGTCCCCAACATTTTTATCATACATAGTTGTCCAGTAATACTACTCATTTAATCAATTTGTCTCCCTTTATATGAATATGCTGCATTACTTTGTATCCTTCGACATCAGTTGAAGTTACATTGCGAAATTTAACTTCATAAAAGTGGATATGTGAGGATTTCGTGAGATGATTTGGAAATAATTTGACTAGAATTGTCATTAGAGATTAATTGTTCAGTTATAATAAAAATGTTGAGGAATGCTTTTTTCATATTTATAGGTTAGGGGCTACCTTACTACTGGCACAATAGGTTGAAGACCAATAGTACAATTTTCCCAATCTAAATACATGTGATTTTCTTTAAAACAGAAAAACTTCATTACGTTGTTGAAAGTTAAAACACCTACAGGGACAAGAAAACAACTGATTTGAAAGACCCCAATTATTTAAATATTGGTAAATAAAAATTATTGAAAATTGTATTGGGTTTTCAAATTTGTTTTCACATATGGTGAAGATTAAAATCAAATTTTAGTAAATTTTGATAGACGTTGATGAAATATGAGGTTAAAAAATTATGGGATCCATAAAATATATGGTTGAAATGAATTGTCGACTTTGACTTAGATTAAAATTTAACGATTCCAAACATGGGCATATTTTATTTAAGTACTTATTTTGTCATGCAAATTTGTTTCAGTTAAATAAGGAATCTTGTTTGTCAAGCCATCAAAATTTTCAACTCCAAAATTAATTACTTGAGTTGTATTAGCCCTCGTTTGGTCCCCATTTTCTGAAAATGAAAATGGTTGGAATAATGTTTTTTTGAAAAATAAGTGGTTGAAAAAGAATGAAAAATTTTCGATTTACGTGTAATATTATTTTATGAAAGATTATGTGACTAAAAATAAGAGAGAAAAATGGAATAAAATTTAATGGAGGCCAAACGGGGGCTTAATTTGAGCTCCAATTAATGTCTTCAAGTGGGGAATATTATATACAACTCAGACTTGTTTTCTTTTCTTTTTCTGGAAATTAATACAATTTGTTTGAGGGAAATGGTACATACAAGATTTTTTCTTTATTCCTCCTGCTTGCTCTATCTTTTCGGATACATGAATGCCTATGCATATGTGCGTGTATTTAAAAAGCGGCAAAATAAGAGTTTGTAGATTGTAAAATATCGAAACAGTGAAGGCACATTCAGTATCTCAGCTCTTGTCTGGCTTCACTTTTACAAGATAAAAATCAATTTTTATACTGTTGCAAATTGCAACTGGGCCTCAGTGTCTACCTTTTATTAAGAAGAAAGTCAAAAATGACAATAGAAACTGTACAATAATTTATTGAAATTTGGATGAAAATTTCTCCCCAGCAAGCACTCAATCTTGTTCGATTTGATTCAATATAATAATTATATATTAGGTTTTTAATTATTGTCAATAACAATTTTTGGAGGGTGACCAAAAATAAATGCAATGTATAAATGGTGGTTCTTATTGAATATTGGAAAGTGGCTATAGTTTTAGGACCATATAAAATGATTTTTGCAAAAATAAATAAATAAATAAATAAAAGGGAATAGGCGTGGGGAGGCCCTACAAATAGAAAGGGCTTAGGCTAGCTCACACTAAATTTTATAGCCAGTCCTAATGGTTTGAATAGTCATTTTCATCCCTTGTCCGAATTTTGTTCCCAATACACATTTAGCACCATGTTTGGGGCTACTTAAATTTATATTAAGCCCATGCGTAGTTTGGATTAAAATCAAATTAAAATCTTAAGTGAAAGTTAATAATTAATTTTAATGACACATTTCATAAGATTCAAAATTTGTTAATTACACATTTCTTCAATTTTTATTAAATTCTACTAAGAATTTTATTTTAACCTACATCAAATCCAGGCTAAGTAACTTTTTTTATTACTTATTATTAAAAGGATTGATTTTAAATTAAGTAGCTTACCACTATCATAGACTCATTACATTACAGTTACTACTAATGAAATTATTTATTTTAAAGTTTATTATTTACTTGTATTAATTGCTATTTGAATTCAGACACAGCAATGTAATACAGTAAATTGTACAAATTATGGTACCAAAAGTAAAGTTTTTTTTTTTTTAATAAAAAAAGAAATAAAATCTGAAATAATCACATTTATGTCTTGGTAATAACATTGTCAATCTTAAATGCATTTTTAGTACATAAAAAAGGGTATTGTATATGACATGACAATATCATAAATAATATTTAATTTCTTCATCCTCTCAATAATGATACTAAAATGTTGTGTGTACAGAAGGATATCTCACAAAATTCCTCCGAACACTCACATTGGTGGATCCCATGGTGTAATAAAAAAATGCCAAAAAAATCACGCACCACATCCTATTGTGAGTATTCTATGACATTTCTATGAACCAAATTTCTGTACACATAGCATTGTTCATAATAATATCTCTTGCAATCAAATCTTTCCTATAAAAAATTGTCACAAAGAAAATTGCACTTCCATTGGTATGAATCTAATAGTTAATCCTCATTGAAAAGCGATATTTGTTTCAAATTTAATTACACGGTATTTTTTTTTTTCATGATAAAGGAGTTAAGTTAAATTAATTTTCGAATTTGAATTATTGAGTAAAGGTCTAACTTATCCTACTCGTAAGGTCACACGTTAATTAATTGAATCATTTCAAAACTCAAATATGTACCTTTGGTTAGTTAAATAATGCAATAATAGGTCGGCTCAACGAGATTACGCTGCAGCTCACTAATGTAGCATCTCATAATTTAGGCTCAACTTCGGATTTTAAATGCATTCTTACAGACTTCTCTTTTATTTACATTAAAAAAAAAAATAGAAAAAGAAAAAGAAATTTAGCTAAAGGTTGAAATGAGCCCACATCATACAAGTAAACTTTACTTTTTCCAATCTTGTATCTTTAGTCATGTATCAAGTCTAGAGAATCGTCTCGAATATAAGACTACTTAGGCGATCGTCTCAGACCCGTAATTTGCAAAGGTCCCAAAATTTTGAAATTCATTCTAATTTTTTTTTTTTTTTTAACAATCAAAGCTTTAAATCTAATATCAGTTCTGAGATAAAATTCAAAAATAGCACTCCAGTTCTTCCAGCAACAGGTTATAGCAAAAAAGCATAAACGATTCCTTGTCCTCGATTTTTGTTCAAATCTCAATTGTAATTGGCTATATCCGTATAAAAAATTATGATTATTTGAGTTTTAAGTAAAGTCAAAAGAGTTGGGGTTGGTAGAATCCTAAAAGTTGAAGACATTCAAGAAGATCAAGAAATGGAAGACAAATGCTCGCTAGCTACATGATCGCACTCGAGCACTCGGAGCAAGGTCACTGGCTCTTGTGTCCACCAACTACCTGCTCGAGAGCTTGGCACGCTGCTCGCTTGACGCCAGTTCAACGCTCGAGCGACTATTCACTCTGAGAAGAGTTTCGATTCGAATTATCGGTTCAAGTCAGTTTGACACAAGTAATTTATTTGATTTGATTTTCTTTTAAATAAAATCATAGTGAGTTTGTTCAGTCATGGTTTGAAATTTTAAATCACTGCTTAACCAAACCAACCCACTCCACTACATGTTTACTATTTAAAAATAAATAAATAAATAAGCCCTAATATAACACTTATATCTTAATTCTCTCTAATCTATGATATTGTTGGTAAGTAATAGCAATGTGAATTTTCTTATAAGCTCATTATGTTATACTTAGCATTTTTCCTATTCAAACAGTCAGATTACACATACATAAAAAAGTAAAAAATTCTTAAGTTTTATGTTGATCCATCTCTAGCGGCAGATCTAGCACCCATGGCCACCCGTGCTGGATCCCCAGATATTAATTTTTTTTTTTGTCAACGTATTTTTTATTTGAATATATATATATATATTTCATTTGTCTTAAGGTAGCTCCCGTAGCTCAAATGGTAAGGGTCTTGTTTTGTATGCAGGAGGTCAAGTGTTCGACTCTTTAATAATCTTTAATTTAATTATTTTAGTTTAATATTTTTTGTCATTTTGATTAAAACCAATTGTAAAAGGAAAAGATTCGAACTCTGGTCTCATTGGAATTGACAAGTTTGACCACTATGGCAATTTGTGTTTACATTAATAAGTTTAACATAAATATATATGTTCGAATTTTGAAAAGATTTGAATTGCTAGTGAAAATTATGCAATGGGAAAGATTCAAACCTCTTCTTCTCCGTAGAATTTTAAAAATGACTTATCACTTTGGCATTTTAATGAATGCTATAATGAAATATAATGGTAATATAATCAAATGCCATAATGAAATATAATGGTAATATAATAATTTATATATTTGATTTTTATGGCCGCCATTTTTGTGGACAATTAACAATCGCTCGTACTCACTCGAATTCTTGGATTCACCCCTGTCCGTCTCTAATATCCTAATTTTACTTGTTAGTCAATAATTCATGTAATATAAAGTTATTTAATTATTTTAATTCATGTAATCTAAGTGGATCTAAAATTCGGACAATTTTTTTGTGTTCTAACAGGCCAGGGAACATCATGAGAGAGGTAAATCGCATAATGTGCTATAACAGGCCAGGGAACAAGAGTTTGCCCGTACACTGGTGCCTATAAAGTGTTCAATTCTATATCTCAAGAATTGAACCCTCACACTGCGGCTGCCAGCAACCTGAGACTACTTCATTTCTATCTTTTGCACCACTGAATTATGCCCCGATGATGACTTTCTCTTCCTTATTATTTTTTTTTTTTTTGGATATCCAGGTGTCCCAATTTCGCCAGACTAAATTCTAGACCCCTGGCCACCGACTTTCTCTTCCTTTTCAACATACAGTTGGTGGCTGAAGGCTAAACTATAAAAGGCTCTGGTTTGATTGATAGGCAAGGCAAGGCAAGGCAAGGGGACAGGCCTAGGCTTTAGCCAACATTGATCCCAAGCCCATTTATTTTTTTAAGGTGGAAAAAAAAAAGTTTTATGGATTTTTTTTATTTTTTAATTTTTTGTGCTAGCATCACTCTAGTTGGTAGGGTCTTTTTTCCTCTACGAAATGCATTTTTGTTGTTGCTATGCAACTGCTTTTGAATTGCTATACTACTTCAATGGAAAATTTTAAATAAATATTCATAAGATTTGAGATAAATTCCTTTTTAATGCTGTAAATTGAACTTTAGGAAATCACTCATTTACTATTTGGGAAATTCTTGAATTTTACCTCAATATCTTTGCATCGTTAGGGGGTCAATGGGATTGGACCATCCAAGTCAAGGCAGTCAAACCCATACATAGCTCAAGTCCAAGCACTAGGTTGGGTTGCCTTCAAATGGAGGTTGAAGTTAGCCTGCACCGACCAAAAATTAAAAGAGTAAATAACTATACTTCCTCTAATTCCAAGTTTACATTACATTTTTGTTTTTTCAAAATAGAGCGTAATAATCCAATACACAAAACAATAGCTTGCTCTCTCATTTGTTCCCCAAACCCCTCTTCAATATCCAGTGACGACAAAAAATTCAAAGAGGGACGATTTATAAATTTCACGCTTGCACACACAAAAAAAAATAACCAATCATGATGGTTGTTACAAACAAAGCATTCTCGTTTTGAGCACTTTGGTTCATCTATACATAACAAGGGAATGGTGGTGTGGGCTTGGTGGGTAGTGGACTGTGTGGCTTATTGGCGGTGCAAGTCTAGTTGTGGATGGTGTAGGTCTGGTGATTGAATGTGGTGGTAATGTTGAGTAGGAGTTTGGATCAAGTGATTATCTGGAGGTGATAAGATTCATGGTAGTGGCGAGAGCAACATTGCATAACAAAGTGTTCAACACAAACGTAACATAATTTTATTTATTTATTTTTTGTAGTAAATAAAAGGCCTAATAGTGTCTTTGAAAATATTTTTATTTTTCAGGTGTATTTGTGAAACTATCCCATATTAAAAAACTAAAAAAAAGTAAGAGAGCTATGCCACTGTTTGGATACAATTTATAAATTAGTATATAAATTACGGTAATGTCAAATATGAATTTCAACAACACATTCATAATAATACTTATTATTATCATTTATTCACACATTTCATGGAATTTATTACTTTTTTTTACTACATATATTTATAAATCATTTATAAATTTGTCGAACAAAAGTTATATATTATTCTTAATGATGCAATAAAGAGCATCATTTAAATATTTTATTAAAATAGACCATCCCAC
>NC_036242.1:26074818-26081616 GCF_002742605.1 Olea europaea var. sylvestris | reverse complement strand
AACCTGAGACTACTTCATTTCTATCTTTTGCACCACTGAATTATGCCCCGATGATGACTTTCTCTTCCTTATTATTTTTTTTTTTTGGATATCCAGGTGTCCCAATTTCGCCAGACTAAATTCTAGACCCCTGGCCACCGACTTTCTCTTCCTTTTCAACATACAGTTGGTGGCTGAAGGCTAAACTATAAAAGGCTCTGGTTTGATTGATAGGCAAGGCAAGGCAAGGCAAGGCAAGGCAAGGGGACAGGCCTAGGCTTTAGCCAACATTGATCCCAAGCCCATTTATTTTTTTAAGGTGGAAAAAAAAATGTTTTATGGATTTTTTTTATTTTTTTATTTTTTGTGCTAGCATCACTCTAGTTGGTAGGGTCTTTTTTCCTCTACGAAATGCATTTTTGTTGTTGCTATGCAACTGCTTTTGAATTGCTATACTACTTCAATGGAAAATTTTAAATAAATATTCATAAGATTTGAGATAAATTCCTTTTTAATGCTGTAAATTGAACTTTAGGAAATCACTCATTTACTATTTGGGAAATTCTTGAATTTTACCTCAATATCTTTGCATCGTTAGGGGGTCAATGGGATTGGACCATCCAAGCCAAGGCAGTCAAACCCATACATAGCTCAAGTCCAAGCACTAGGTTGGGTTGCCTTCAAATGGAGGTTGAAGTTAGCCTGCACCGACCAAAAATTAAAAGAGTAAATAACTATACTTCCTCTAATTCCAAGTTTACATTACATTTTTGTTTTTTCAAAATAGAGCGTAATAATCCAATACACAAAACAATAGCTTGCTCTCTCATTTGTTCCCCAAACCCCTCTTCAATATCCAGTGACGACAAAAAATTCAAAGAGGGACGATTTATAAATTTCACGCTTGCACACACAAAAAAAAATAACCAATCATGATGGTTGTTACAAACAAAGCATTCTCGTTTTGAGCACTTTGGTTCATCTATACATAACAAGGGAATGGTGGTGTGGGCTTGGTGGGTAGTGGACTGTGTGGCTTATTGGCGGTGCAAGTCTAGTTGTGGATGGTGTAGGTCTGGTGATTGAATGTGGTGGTAATGTTGAGTAGGAGTTTGGATCAAGTGATTATCTGGAGGTGATAAGATTCATGGTAGTGGCGAGAGCAACATTGCATAACAAAGTGTTCAACACAAACGTAACATAATTTTATTTATTTATTTTTTGTAGTAAATAAAAGGCCTAATAGTGTCTTTGAAAATATTTTTATTTTTCAGGTGTATTTGTGAAACTATCCCATATTAAAAAACTAAAAAAAAGTAAGAGAGCTATGCCACTGTTTGGATACAATTTATAAATTAGTATATAAATTACGGTAATGTCAAATATGAATTTCAACAACACATTCATAATAATACTTATTATTATCATTTATTCACACATTTCATGGAATTTATTACTTTTTTTTACTACATATATTTATAAATCATTTATAAATTTGTCGAACAAAAGTTATATATTATTCTTAATGATGCAATAAAGAGCATCATTTAAATATTTTATTAAAATAGACCATCCCACGTTATTGAATATTTAAATAAATAATATAGTGGGATAATTAGTACAAAATGTTCATACCTTTTAATATCATTGTGCTAAATGTCGTACATTTTTTTTTTTAGTATTTTCACCATTATTTTCACACTTGTTTACCAAAAAGGTCTTTCCATCCACTTAGCATTAGTACCTCCGTTAAGTGAATAAAAAAAGCCATTTTTCTTTTTAAAAATGAAGGCTAATATATCTTCCAAAAAATTTTCCTTCTTTTTGTTTTCAAAAAAGTTCTTCCATAACTAAAAGTGACGTTAATATGAAAATAATTTATAATATTATTCCATAAATAAATAAATAAAAAAATGGCGTAAAGAATACTATATTTCACAACAATAGTTGCTATAATGGTGGATAACTAATAAAGTTTGGAATGATAGATGAAGCTATTGATTATGTGGTCAATGAATTGGAGATGTTCATCCCCATTTTACACTTTTAAGGGTGTAACTAAGCGATAAATAGAGAAAAACAATAGCACGTTTGATGCTATAAAATTGCATATCAAATTTTAATGGTGAGTGGCCCATCAAATTTCGATGGTGAATATGAACTGAAATGTTCAATTCTTTTTAGTATGAAATTAACCTTGTGATAATTATGCTATTTGGCGTAAAACATCCTTGCCTTTGCTACTTATTGTTGAAACCACCCATACCTATTTTAATTTTCGCAAATTAGGTCCATGTTCTCTTTTGTGTGCAATATGTTTATACACAACAACTTAGACTCTCTAAACATACTAATTCAAACACAGCAACTCAAGCAATAATTCAAACAACAATTCACTAAACATGTTCTTAAGGTGCTAAATTCAATCCAATTGTTCAGAAACATCAAAAAACACATCTTCGATTTAGCTATACCTTCACTGCACTGCTCGTGCAATGATTGAACAAAAAAATTATAAAAGTTAACTTGGTAGACAACGTAGAATGTCCTTAATTCGGTGCTTGTGGTAGTGTCCCTCTGCAGCCACTCCTATTGCGTCATTGTTTACCATATTTCCTACATGTCCTTATCAGCTCCACTCTTTTGCCTAGACTTGATGTGTCTCAGTCTCACGAAGTTGTCTCCAAAGTACTTACATTGCTTAAAAACTTTCTAGATCTCTTCGCCTGACTTGAAGAGGCCGCCTCGTTTGGCTATTTTTTTATTTTTTATGTTCTTTGCCTTCTGGCCCTTTTTGTGTACATTGGTGGATTGAAATGTTTTAGACTGGGTTAGGACATGAATTCGGACTTGTGATGGGAAAAAATTTAAAGAACGACTTTTCTTTGCAAATTGCATAAGACAATTCCAGCATCCTGTCTTTGTCAATTGATGGCATAAGTCATTCGAGTCTCCATCATCGATTTTCGAAATTCTAACCTGCTTCTCATCTGATATACCAAATCCAAAATCAAATTAACCATTTGATTCCCAACTTCATCAATAGCTACAAGCTCTTGCTCCATCTCATAATCAGATTCCACCAAACTTTCAACTTCCTCTCCCCCACTTGTTTTTCATTATGAGCTTCAACCCCAATTTCATCCTCTTCCACTCTCGCACACCCACATTTTAGTCTTCCTCATAATGGTATTGTAAGGTTTTCTCATACTGTGATCATAACTGTTTAGTATTCTTTTGAGAAAATTGATCTATCTAATTAATTTCAAGCTTTCCATTTGTTTTCTTCCATGGATGGTACATAATGGGCTTCAAATGTTTGTGGCTCAACAGCTTATGAGTTTGAAGTATGCAATGCAATGCATATATTTGTACTGAAGCTACAACATATATCCTTACTATTGAATGATCATCCTTGTCTCTAGGCATTCCTTTAATATCATCCTCACTCTCCGATTTAGTCAATCAAAAATCCAATACTATTTCATTACCAATTGCATGTAAAAATTTACTCATATTCTCCTCAGTAAACCATGTAGCATGAAAGAAATCGAAGTAAAGTACGAATTCATGTTCGTATGCCACATTGTTTAGCTTATCATAAAAATGGCCTCCATGATGCGCTTTAACGATGATATATGGAGAATTAAACCTGCATGCAAATCATAAGGATTTTTATGTCAAAATAAAGCAATCGTTGGCAATGTACACTCCATAAATTTTAGTCTCTGAGTGTTTAAAGTTCAAATTTTGGCAAGTAATTACTGAAATTAAAATGAGGGATGTATAATGAAATGGAAAGTAAATTACTGAAATACAATGAACATTGGCAATTGAGGACACAAATGCACAGCGTAAGAGAGACACTAAATGCACAATAAAATAACAAAAATTGGAAACTTTTGAAGCAATGCGCACCAAATTTGGTTACATGCACACTGCAATTGGATGAATGCCCAAAGAAATTTAGAGAATGCACATTATACCGTAAGTGGGTGTGTCGTCATCTAGGCCTCTCAAAAATGGCGAAAACATTTAGCTCATGAAATATGATAGATACTTACGAATAGGGATGGCAACGGGCCCATGTATCTACGAGCTCGTGAGCTCACGAGCTAAGCCCATGAGCTCGAGTTTTTTTTATTTTTTATTTTCTAAAATCTTTTACATCAACTTTAGGCTTGTGGGCCACTCGTGAGTTTGATGAGCCGAGCAAGCCATCCATGCTTGAGCTTCGACGTGCTAAGCCGATGAGCTACTGTCTTTTCTGCCACTTCTACTTGCGAAACAACAATAAATACCTTCAACACACACCACAAACTCTCAGTCACTTAAAACATCAAAATATGAAATGGGAAACAAAAATATCCAACCATAATTTTTTTTAACCTTCGCTCACTTCATACCCTTCACTGTAGAGATGGTAATGTGATGGGTTTGGTTCGAGTTGGGACGGGCCTATCGAGCAATTTTCCACCCCAGACTCCTCCCTGTTACTCATTTGAGGCAGGGCGAGGAGGGCCTTACCCCTTTTACGTACCCTTTTTTTTACAATTCATTTTATTACCCTCACTCGAATATATTTGGTAAACTAATATTTTTATTTTTTATCACATTCCTTATATAATCTTAATTGTCACATTCTATTAGAATTAGTGAAGTTTGGTGGAGTTTGTCATTTAAAGTATTGAATTCTTATTAAAAAAGAAAAAAAAACCGGGGAGAGGTAGGACGGGTGTTACCCTTCTCGTACTTGTCTCGGGGCTAAATTTCTCGACCCAAATACCCGATTAAGCGGGTAATTCTCAGTCCGTTTCGAGGCAGGGCTTGCGGATATCGGGTTTGACGGATTTTTTTGCCATCCCTACTTCACTGTATGCTTCCATTGTGTTGTGAGGAGAGGACATAAGCGGAAATGAGAGGAGAATGGGATGAATGCAAAACGAAATCGTAGAAAATGGAGTTTTTCCAGGGTGTAACTGCAGTGGAACATTACGCACATATTATTATTATTATTATTATTATTATTATTATTATTATTATTATTATTATTATTATTATTATTATTATTATTATTATTATTATTATTATTATTATTATTATTATTATTATTATTATTATTATTATTATTATTATTATTATTATTATTATTATTATTATTATTATTATTATTATTATTATTATTATTATTATTATTATTATTATTATTATTATTATTATTATTATTATTATTATTATTATTATTATTATTATTATTATTATTATTATTTTGTAAATTTTAGCATTTCTTGAAATTGCTTTCTGATTTTTGGAAATTTTATGATTGATTGGTTTGTTCTGTTGGTGCTTTATGGCACATATTTTAATAACATTTTTTTTTCTGTTTTAGACCAATAGAAATTGCCGTTATATCTGTTTATTGATTGAGTTTTTGCTGAGATTTGCTTTATCTGTCGGACGATTCTTAATTGATTTTTTTCCTGTTAGAAGATTATTTTGCCGTTAAATCCTTGTTTTTGGTTTGAGTAATGCTATTCAGCACCGATGCTATATTACATTATTCTTTTGGTCTAACGGGAATAATTGGCTTGATATTTTTCATATTTAGATTTATTTTATTTTGATCTTATATTTTGGCTTTTGAATTAAGAAAAGAATTCATCTCGCCTGTTTTGTAGGTTAAACAATAGAAAATTTTATTAAAGCTGATGTGAATACTACCCACAACATGAGAAATTGATAGTTAATTGGTTTTCCCTAGTTTCGCTTATGCTAATTATTGGTTGAATTATAAGCAATTTAAATTTGGGATTTTGAAGAGTAGTGCTTTAGAGCTCCTTTGAAAAAAGAATTTGAGCTAGTTGAGCTTTCTGTTCAAAAAGTTAATAGCAAAATGGATATGACTAATGGTCCTCATTAAAGTAAACTTTATTTTTGAAAAATATGTCTATCACTGATTAGGATGTAGTGCCCATGAGATGGGTGATAAATTGTTTGTACTACAACTGGACTGCACTTGTAGGGCTTGAAAATGGTTTTTGGATTCCTTGCCTAACCTATTACCTGAGATTTCAAGTATTTAGTCCATTTTACAATTTTTTTTTTTGGATAAAATATGCAACGAATCAATAAATCGAGTTTTCTGTAATATCGTCTAGAAAATGATTATCTCTGGTTCTAATTAAAAAAAAATAAAATAAAAAAATAGACGTTTATTTTATTGAATTTATTTAAGTTCAACAAGTTATCGTTATAGCCTGTTCACTGTGACCTTTAAGCTAGTTTAGTTGTCTTTGTTGTTGCTTTTGTATTGACTTAACGTCGCTTCACTATGATTCTCATGCTGGTTCATCCTGTGACAGTGAGATCATTTGGAACCGAAGGACGGAAAAAGGATGGCCCTCAACTACCTGCTGGCGACAAAATATATGAATACATACTATTTCGAGGAAGTGATATCAAGGTATCTGTCTGAAACTGTATTCTTGTGTAGTTTGTCTTGCAAGATTATTTTTTCTTGATTTGTGAGTTGTTTGCTTGTTGTGCATAAATACATCTTGTTTCGCATGTCTGGCTTGTCTCCAGACTTTGATCTAATATAAGTTTTTCTAAGTCTTATCCTTTCACAATAAGAATAAATGCCTTTGATTTAACTTACTGTTTTGATTAGTTTTGAGACAAATATACTTGTTTGTATATGATTCCCTTCTATTCTCTCACTCTTTTAGTTCTTTCCCCTGTTTGTGGATGTTGGTGCATGATGGGAGTAGCACTTGCTCTAGACGAGAATGGCAATATGGCACTTCATCATGCTTGTGA